>NW_007726307.1:164763-175126 GCF_000696425.1 Galeopterus variegatus | reverse complement strand
GGGCCCCCCCCCCTGGGCCCCCCCCCCCCAGAAATATACTGCTCCCAGCCCCACAGGCGAGGCCACATGGGGTCACAGTCTAGATCCCAGGGCCCTGGTGGGGCGGCCACTGTGCTCCACACATCTGCCCTCATGTCTACTCGAGGTGCTCTGGACGTGCCTTGTCTGTGTCGTGCTCTTTTCCAGGCAGGCCTGGCTGTAGGGCAGGAAGCAGGCCCATGCAGGACCCCACGGCAGGGGGCATGGGCAGCACTTCCATGGCTGAGACTGACACACAGGGCCTGATGCTGGTGATGAGTGTCCCACCTTCCAGGCTTGCTTTTGGGTAGGAGGCAGACTATGCAGTGGCTGAGCCTGGTTCTGAAGCAGAGGAAGGTGGCCTTTGGGGCAGGGACTGCATTGAGGAGTGGTCTAGGTGGTAGTCAGCCAGGCCATGCGTGGGGTGGGGAGCAGGAAGCCGTGAGGCCACCTCCCTTGGCAGCACTGCTGCTGGCAGCAAGGGCTGGTGCCTGCCCCCACCCCTCTATTGCAGGGCCTGGGCCCCACCTGCAGGCCCAGGGTGAAGGTCCTCAGACCCAGCAAGGACCAGGCATTGCATGGGCAATTCCTCCCCCTTCCCCATGACTGCGAGGGGTGACGTTTCTGGGCCACACAGTCAGGAGGGGCAGAGCTGAGCTTTCAGCCCAGGCCCAGGCTGGAAGGGAAGTCGCAGGAAGCCTGCTTTGCAGAGCCTGCTGTTTTGGGGAGTAGTAGGGAGCGTGCAGGGTTTCTGGGGGCAGAGGCCTGGACCTGTGCTCTCGAATCGCAGCTCCAGTTCCAGGGAAGTCCTGGCCACCCGAGCACGGCACTGACCTTGCCCACTGCTACCCGCTGAGGAGCCTCGCTCTCTGCTTTGGGACTGTGGGCCCAGTCAGGACCACATGGGCCATCGCCTTCCTCAGGGCTCAGGGAGAGGCAGGATGGAACCTTCGGCCCTGGATGGGGCCCTCCACTCGGCTCCTTCACAGGGACGCCCTGGGCTGCCTCTGTCCGGGGTAGGCACAAGGACTGTGAGCCACTTCCATTCCTGCCCCAACCCCAGCAGGAGGCCCAAAGCCCTGCAAAGGCTTGTCCTAGGACGGGGGGAAGGGGCCACTGGCCCAGCCTGGGCCCAGGGAGGTCCCTCTTGCTGCTGCCTCTTGGCTCCCCCAGCAACGGAGGAAGCTTCTCACCTCCCTGTTCACCTGGGCCCACTGGCCCAGCCTGGGCCCAGGGAGGTCCCTCTTGCTGCTGCCTCTTGGCTCCCCCAGCAACAGAGGAAGCTTCTCACCTCCCTGTTCACCTGGGCCTGGGCCAGCCTGTGGCTCACTTGGGAGAGTGTGGTGCTGATAACACCAAGGCCACGGGTTTGGATTCCCATATAGGGATGGCTGGTTAGCTCACTTGGGAGAGCATGGTGCTGACAACACCAAGGGTTAAGATCCCCTTACCAGTCATTTTTTAAAAAAAAAAAAAAAAAAAAGAAACCTGGGACCAAGCAAATCCCCCACCACCCTATCCTTGGACAGGGGCAGCCTCACTTGGAGGTTTTAGCCTAGAAATCTGGGTTCACCTTGGATTCTTCGCTTCCTCTCCCCACCCTACCACAGTGCCCCCTGCCCTCTGCCCCAGACAGGCCCCATCCTTACCTGGGCACTGGCTGGCCTCTAGGCTTTGTCTCCACTGCCCCAGGTCACCCTTCTTGCTGCCATCAGAATGGCAGATCTGAAAGGTCACACCTGGTCCAGGGTTCCTGGGGCCCTCAGGATGGAATATAAGGCCCCCACAGCTACACCCAGCTGCCCAGCACCTTGCCTGCCCGAACACCCGTTGCCCTGTCTGCACCAGCCTGGTCTCCTTGCTCCAGACCCTTGCCCCCACCCCCACACCTGCTAACGCTGTCCTTCTGTTCATGTCACTAGGATTCCACAAGTGACCTAGCTGGACACCTGACAAGAACCAGCTCCAGACCCTTGCCCCCACCCCCACACCTGCTAACGCTGTCCTTCTGTTCATGTCACTAGAATTCCACAAGTGACCTAGCTGGACACCTGACAAGAACCGGCTGCTCTCCAAGCTCGGGCCTTGCCCCTAGTACCCCCCAGCAAGAAGGAGCTCTCTCTCCCCCACCCCATCTCAGATACACAAGCCCGTGTCCGGGGCTCGCAGGCAGGCACCTGGCATGCTCTACCCCTCTGGGCCTTAGGCTTCTGTCATATGGAGACTTGGACTTGGGTAAAAGAAGATGGAGAAGCGTGTGAAACAACAAAACTGACCTCTGTTTCCTTCCCCAGGGCTGGCTTGGCCCTCTGCCAGCAGCCCAGGGCCTCTGGGGCAGGAGGAGAACAGTTTCATCTCTCCCTCTGTTTATAAATTACCCAAGAGAAGGGGCAGGTGGGGTCGGGGGCCAGAGTGAGGGATTGGGGGAGTGACTGGCAGCCCCTGGGGCCTGGGTGGGGCCATGACAGTGGGCTTGAGGAAAGCAAGAGCGAGACCGTGGGGGTTTCTACTAGTGGCAGGAGTGGAGCAGGGAAGAGACAGGAATCCTGACTCTGAAGGTGCTGGAGGTGGCGCCTTGTCCTCCCAGGAAGGGCTTTGACCCCAAGGACATGGGCCCCAGTGGGTGGGGCGGGGGGCTAGAGGGAGTCCCTAATTCATATTGAATTCAGTCACCCTGTTCCCCAGTGGGTGCCAGAGTTGGGGTCTCCTGCAGCCAGGCCCCTTGACCCCTGCAGGGCCTGGACTCTGTCAGGTGGAGAAGCCTTAGCCCCGGAATGCTATTTACATTTGGGAATTTTTCACTTTACCTATTTATGACTATATAAATCTTTATACCAAATCTATTTTTTAAAACATGGAAAATTTGCCTTTATGGAAACTTAGCAGAGCCAGAGTGTACACATTCCTAAACCATTAAACAGATTTCTGTACTGAGCCAACAGCTCCCAAGACTGGTTCTCTCACCTTTGAGCCCTGAAAGCTGGCCCAGGTGGCCACGTCCATAACAGGGCTGGGATCTGGTCCCACCTGCCCAGCTGGCTCCCCTTGACTGGTCTCCCTTCGACTGGTCTCCAGGCCTGGGGAGGGAGAGCGGGCTACACACTGCCCTCCTGCAGTCTGCTGCCCAGAGCCCTGCTAAAATCTTCCTTTTGCCCCAGACCCCTGTGGGACCACCTGGGCAAGAAGCAGTCAGTGCCTCGGGGCAGGAGGGAGGTAAGGTTGGGTCTCTTCTCTGCCAGGGGCACCTGTGTGACCTTGGGCAAGTCACTGCACCTCTCTGGGCCCCAGGTTCCCTCAATTGGTTTTGTGTTGGGGCAGCTATTTGGTGGTTGTTGGGGGCACCACGCTTCTCTTACAGCCCCACGAGGGGGTGTTACTCTACTTGCTTTTTACAGAGAAGCAAATAGGCTCAGAGGTTAAGAATTCAGTACCCAAATCTCGCAACCACAGGAGGCAGAGCTTTATTCCAAGTCAGGATCTGAGGGCCCTGCGAAGGCCGAGGCTGCTCCTGCTTGCTGGTCACTGCTGCGTGCCCAGCACAGAGGACAGCTCTAGGCACACAGCAGGTGCTCAGAGATAGTGAGGGTCTCAATCAGGTCCTGGCAGCAGGAAGCCCATGAATACATAGCTCACCCAGATAATCTGGGGTCTGTCCCTGGTCACCCAAAGAAAGGGTTCTCTGCTGAAAGGGGGGCTTTCAGATGGCATGGCTGCTAGTCTCATCATGAGGAAGGAGAGAGCCAGGTGGTACTGCAACCCCCGCTAAGCTGGCTCTGAGACCCAGTGTTGTGCTAGGGGTCAGGCCAGCTTCCAGTCAAACCCCGGGTCTGTCCTCACTGGTTGCATGACCCTGGGCAAGTCATTTCTCTCTGGGCCTCGGTTTCCTCCAATGTGGAAGCCTGATTCCTGTCCTGCCTGCATTCCAGGAAGCCTGAGGAGGCGGCACTGGGAGGGCAGGGCTCTGCACACTGAAGGACTGGGGCGGGGGCCTGGAGGAGGAAGGCCTGAGCCCTCGGCTGTCAGATGGCCTCGCTCTGGGCACTTGCCTCTTTCCCAGGGAGGAGGAGCGCCTGACACTGGAGTCTCCTGCTCTCCTCTAATGCCGGGAAGCGCCACAGCGCGCGTGCCCATTGGAAGACAAGCCCATAACTCAGACATGGGCCAGTCTGTCCCCAGGGCCCTCTACCCACACCACGCGATTGCCCAGACCCCAGGCCAAGCAGCACCAGGTCCAGTCCTGGACTTTAAAGCAGAGGAGCCGCGATTGCCCAGACCCCAGGCCAAGCAGCACCAGGTCCAGTCCTGGACTTTAAAGCAGAGGAACTGAGGCTAGAGTCCAGCAGGGACTTGCTCAAAGCCCCCACTAAGTTCCCTCCTGAGCCACGACTCAAGCCGGGCCCGGTGGGGTGCTAGTCCCAGAGCCAAGTCTGCCCTGCCTGCCTCCGAGGGCTCCCCAAGCTCCAACCTGGACCCCTCCCTCCTCCCTGCACACGTTCCCCTGGGGCTGAGCTGAGGGGTGGGACATTGCCAGCCAGCCCTTTCCTCAGGGAAGCCAGGACAGCAGAGGGCCCCTCCCCCTTCCTCCCCTTCCCCATGCCTACTCCCCACCCACCCACCTCCTGCCTGGGCCTCTCTGCCCCATCCTCCACCTGACCTAGTCCTGCCTGGGTCTCCACCCCACGGCCACAGGGAGTTTCCTAGAGCAAGTCACCCACTGACTAGGTCCCTACTGTTTCGCTCAGAACCTTTCCACAGATCTTTGTGGCCCCCCAGTCTCCTTAAAGAGGCCCCAGCACCGCCCACTAGCCTGACCACTCTCCCCCGACACACGCCCCCTCAGCCACATGCGGCTCTGCCACTCCCCACCTGCGCTGCTCCCCACAGGCAGATGTCCCGGATCCCTGCACAACGACACTCCTGCTGTGCAGTGGGCTTCTCCCAGACAGGAGCTCCTGTCCCAGCCTGAGCCAGAGCCCTGGGCCCAAGGGACAGCCATCTGACCCTGACGCTGAGACCCAGACCCTCCCACAACCATGAATAGCAGAGCGCAAGAGGCCCAGGCCCACAGAGGTTCCTTGCTTCAAGAGAAAGACCTGGCTCAGGGATTCAACTGTGTGTCTACTGTGTGTGTTCCGATGGGCCACTGCCCAATGGCCTCTGCTCCAAGTGGCGCTTTCAACAACTGTGGCCCTGGTGGGATGGTTCTGCCCCACCTCAGCTCCCAGATGGAGTCTAGGAACTGGCCCTGTCCCTGAGACAGCCCGGGCTGGTGCCTGGGGAGCTTTCACACAGGGCAGCAGTGGTGCCTTCAGTGACTTTGGCCTGACATGTTAATGTGACCTTGCCTTGGTGCAGTCAGCTCAGGGAATAGGTCAGCAGGCATGGAAGTATCCCTTTCTCATCAGATTCAGAGATTCCTTCCTTAGCACAATAACAGTTGTATCTGCTGTATTTTGGCCTTCCCCCTTGCCAGGAAGCGATGGGGTCAGAAGGAAGCATGAGAGGTGTGGCCCGTCAAGAAGCAGGAACTGGGAGAGGAGGCCAGGAAAGGTGGCCGGGGCCTTGAATGAGTTCCCGGGAGCTGGGCGAGTGGGGCCAGCCTGCTCCAGCCTTGCCGTTCCTCGTGTGATCCACGAGGAGCATGGGATGCCGGCAGCCTGGCATCATCCTGGAGTTTTTCAGGGTGCAGAACCTCAGCCTCCACCCCAGACCTTTTGAGTCAGAATCTGGTTTTGCATGTGTGTGTGTGGTGGCTGGCCGGTGCCGGGATCCAAAGCCCTGACCTTGGTGTTATAACACTGTGCTCTAAGCAGCTGAGCTAACTGGCCAGCCCCCAGAATCTGAATTTTAACAAGACCCCCAGGGGATTCGTGTACACTCTACAGCTTGAGGAACGCTGGTCTACACACTGCCCACCCCACCAGGGTGACCCAGCATCAAGCCCAGACATCTCAGGATTTCTTTCCATTGGCCTTAAGGATCTTGTCCTTTTATCTCTGGATGAAGTGTCTTTTCCCTTCTTCCTACAAGCACTGACTTGATCCACGGACATTAAGGGCAAAGGCTCGGACTGACCTACAGCCAGAGACGGTGCCTGTGAAGGGAGTTGGCCGGGCAGCTGGGTCAACCGAGCACCCAGACGCTTGTCCCAGGAGCCGTTGTCATTCAAACTCTACCCTTTCTGGAAACACTCGAGCTTGTCATCCCTAATAGTGGTTCTTCATCTTTTCTGGATCCCTGATTACTTTAAGCTGTAGACCCTTTCATCAGAAATGATAAAGATTCACATATAGACCCAAAGTATGGTGCATCATCAGGCGTTAGTAGGCATTTGGGTGACAGCTACCCAATTTCCATTGGTTTGTGATTTCAAACTTCTACCAGAAATCACAGCCCTGCAAGACAGTGGAAGCCAATGTTTATTGAGAGGTTTCTGTGAGCTTGTATTGCTCTCCACGCTGTGCACAAACTCACAGGAGAGTCAGGCGCTTTGGCTCTGTGGCACTACGCTGTGCACACGGGCTTCCCTCCACGGTTCCAGGCTGTAACTCCCACAGCACTTGTTCCTTTGTTATGATGTTGGGGCACTTTAGATCACAGAAGCAGCCTCAGAAAACCTTCTCCTGACCTTCTCCTGCCCTCCTTCTACCTGCTCCTTTTTCTCCCTGAGGCAAGCCGTAGAAACCAGAATCCCTCTTCCCCAAGGTGGGTTATGGAAACCAGAACTCCTTCTGCCCAAAGCCAGCCATGAATGCTAAGAATGTATTCTAATCTGCCCCACCTTCTGTCTTGGAGCTGGCCATAAGTTCTCTGACATACCTCGTCTGATGGTAGGTCATAGACCCCCATTCCAGATGGGGTCCTGCCCCATGGCCGGGAGGAACACTGCACGAGAGGCCGAGGAGAACCTGAACACACAAGCCTTGCTGGGTTCCTGCCCAGGCTGTTAGTGTCTGATCAGACCCTTCTCATCCAGTCACATTTCTACACAGTTGTCCTTGTTGCAATCGTGCCTATCCAATGAAAGACCCAAGAGGACAGGGTACAGAGAGCTGGAGAGCTGAACTCATCCGCGTGCTGGGGGGATGGGGTGCCCACCCCAACTACATGGGAATAGAAGCTCCTGTGCTTGGGACTCTGGCCCTGTGTTTCTCTTCACTTGGCTGTTTATTCGTAACCTTTAAAATATCTTTTATAATAAACCAGCAAATGTACGTAAGCGTTTCCCTGAGTTCTGTGAACCACTGGAGCAAATTAATCCAACCCGAATAGGGGGTTGTAGGAACCCGGTTTTATAGCTGGTTGGTCAGAAGTTCTAGAAGCCTGGGCTTGTGACTGGCATTTGAAGTGGGGGGCAGTCGTAGGGATGGAGCCCTCATCCTGGGGGATCTGATGCTATCTCCAGGTAGGCATCATTGAAATCGAACTGGAGGGCACCAGCTGGTGTCTGCTGCAGAGCTGCCTGCTTGGGGTGGGGTGGGGATAACCCCCCACATCTGGTGTCAGAAGCGTGCTGTGAGAGTATAATGGGAGAAACTAAAGTGAGTGTGTTCTTTCCCATTCAGCCTCAAACTGCATGTCTAGTAAGTGGCAGAAATAAGATTTAAACCCTGGGCATCCAGGCTCTGAGGCATGTGCCTTAACCCCTCAAAATCCTAAGAGTGGACATTGGTGTTCATGAGCAAGACTACAGCCGCAGAGACACCTATCACAGACTCAGGGTTAGATTTGATATAGTGGACACGATTCTAAGAGGATGCTTCTGAAAGTTAAAAGCCTTTGTGAAGATCTATTCGGAGAAATGAATCTTAAAAACTCCATGTACAAGAACATTCGTGGCAGCCTTATT
This sequence comes from Galeopterus variegatus, assembly GCF_000696425.1. NCBI lineage: Eukaryota > Metazoa > Chordata > Mammalia > Dermoptera > Cynocephalidae > Galeopterus > Galeopterus variegatus. The sequence continues at coordinate 167,259 of NW_007726307.1, read as the reverse complement.
CACATACAAGGAGAGATCTGGAAGTGGTCATCCCTCCTTACAGTACATTTTAGACAAGTGTGTTGAAATGCTGATCCTAAGATAGTCAGGGATCATCTGCCAGTGAAGGGATTGGGGGAACTTGGGTCTTCCTTGTGTTTTTCTACACTGTCTAGTTTTCTATAATAAATATATTGCATTTGTAATAGAAAGAAACAATAAAATTGTGGGCTGGCCAGTTGGCTCAGCTGGTTAGAATGCAGCCTTGTAATACCAAGATCAAAGGTTTGTATCCCAATATGGCCAGCTGTCAAGAAAAAAAAAAAAAAAAGGGAAACACTAAACGTTGAAAGAGTCATGAAAACAATGTAAGTAACATTTAAAAATGTTTATGATGCAGTATTCATTGAACAGTTCAGAATACTGAAGTACAGAAATGTTATGACTGATGTGAAAAATAGAGTTTTAGGGCTGGCTGATTAGCTCAGTTGGTTAGAGCGCAGTGTTGTAACACCAAGGTTAAGAGTTCGCGTCCCCTTACTGGCCAGCCATCAAAGAAAAAAAATAGAGTTTGGACATGAAAGTGTTAACAGTGGTTAAGGGAAGGGAGGATTTGAACCCCAGTGTGTCTTTCAGACAGGGGCTTCCTTCCCTTCCTTCCTACTCCCCTGGGAGCTGTGTATGCTTCATCATGGCTTTCTACATACTTGCTGAATTGAAGTGATTGCTTTTGCTACCCAGTGATCCCACCTCTGGCCACCGGGAATCCCTCCACTCGCCCAAATGCTGAGTGCTTCTTCGCTTTCTGGCACATGCTGCCTGTTCTCTGCTCCAGGCCTCAGTCAGTTGTTACTCCAAGGAGCCCTGGGGTGTTTGGTTCTTTTTAAAACCAACAGGTGAGCTTCACCCTGTTGGGTATCAGGGGCCAAGCTAATTTTATTGGGGAAGGGTCCCCAAATGTCTGTAGCCGGAGATCTTTTCCCTGATCCTCTTCCATTTCTTCAGCACGGAATCTTCTAATCTCCTTCTTGGGGGTGGTGGGGGTGGGAGAAACCTTCCTGCCAGCCAGTGTAGCAATAGTGGGTCAGGAAGGGGCCAGGGTTCGTCCGCGGTGGTAAGTGTGGGTGTCACTCCCTCTCTATCCAGCCCTGTACCCAGCTCTTGCCCTCTGCTTGGCCTGCTGTCCCAAGGCTGCAGTTTCTCTCTTGCTAATTTCTCCCAAAACAACCCCTATCTCCTGGTGGGATGGGGGCAAAGGGTGGTCTCCAGAAGCTGGGGAGGGGTCTGGGGGTCCCAAATGCTCTGAGCCAGACTTCCGGCCATTCGCTGGTTTTCAACTCCAAGTCCCCCCTGCCACAGTCTGCTGCACCTGAGTGCTGGCCCCTGGGATTCTGGGGGCAGGATCCACTCTCCGCCTTGCACGAGTGTGTTGGCATCTCTTCCCTCTGTCGTCTCCCTCATTCATCTTGTCCTTGTGGATTTATCCCTTTTCATAGCCACCTAGCAGCTTTGGTGGGGTCCGGGGCAGGGAGAGGAGACCGTCGCATGTGTGCAGTGTGCCAAGTGTAACCAGAAATCTGGGGAAGGTCCTGTAGGTGTCGCCAGCAGCAGGGGTTGCGTGATGTTGCCTCTGGAAGCTGTTCTGCTGTGCCTTCCACTGAAACTTCTGCTGAGGATCGGTGAAGGGTTTCAGGTGGCGATGGCCTCCTCCCTTCATTGGTCGAGCTCTGCAAAAAGAAATCCACCAGGACTTAGGGATGATTTGAGTTTAGAGATTAATCTGGGAGAACCGGGTCTTGCTGCTGACAAGTGTGTACATCTGTCCATTTATTCAGACCTTCCTTCCGTACTCAGCGACGTTTTGCTGTAGTTGTTCTTTAATAAGCCAGATTGTACTACCTCACTAAAGCTCTAGATCTGTGTTACAAAAATGGGCTTTGTAAGAGTCCTTGAACTTCTAAAAAGTGCACTAGGAGCAGGGACGGAGAAGGAAGGGGGAAGTCTGCGGTTAGGCTCCTTCAACCAGAGTGAGCCGCTGAATCTACCTTGTATACGGGGTTACTACCTGTGAGTATGAAAAGGGTCACTGATGAAAAGATTTGAAAATCATCCCTCTGAAAAATAAGAATGAAAACAAAAAAAAATTTAAAAGAAGAAAAAAAAGAAAATTATAACTGTAGACTTTTAAAAAATTGTGGTATGGACTGACTGGCTCTCAGCGGGTTAGCACAGCCTTATAACACCAAGGTCATGGGTTCAGATCCCCACACCCACCAGCTGCCAAAAACAACAAACAAAAAACACCCCAAATTGTGGTAAAATACACAGAACATAAAATTCACCATCTTAACCATTTTTAAGTGGACAGTTCAGTGGTATTAAGCACATTCACATTGTGGTGTAAGCTACTTCCAGAACTTTTCATCCTGCAAAATTGAAAGGCAAATGTATGGGTGACTTCAGTTGCAAAACAAAGTTACCCACGTTTGCTGAAGGATGTACGTAAATATATTACAC
>NW_007726307.1:162882-163840 GCF_000696425.1 Galeopterus variegatus | reverse complement strand
GGGATACAAAGACATAAGATACTAGCATAGAATTTTATCTATAGTCCTTTAAAAGTCTGAACAAAAGCAGAACAGGGTGGACAGGGCTGTGGCCCTTCTTTGCTGCTGTGCTGAGTCCTGAGGGTCTTCTGCTCCAAGATGGACAGGTCTGATCCCACCCCACAAGAAGAGGGGAAGCCTGGCCGCCCTTCCCTGGCCACGACAGGAGTTACCCACACATCTGCACGCGTGCGGCTCACTCAGGGCTCATGGAATGCACCAGTCTTCTGTAGGGCCATGTGTCTGGCTGATGTCCCACTCCCCTAAGAAGGGGAGAATAGTACTGAGGCACAGGAAGCACACTTTGCCTCACCTCGTCACCCTGGCCAGCGTGCAGGGCTGGCTGGCGAAGGCGTGGTGCTCTGGGTTGACTGGAGATGTGCATGAATTTCAGCTCCCGCAAGGCCAGCCGTGTAGCCTCTGGGGTACAACTTTCTCCCTCTAAGGGTAAGTTTTCTCATTTAAAAAAAATGGGAACAATTCTGCTTGTCTTGCAGGGTTGTCTGAGGATGAGAAATGGTATATGTAATGTATATATAATGATACACTTGTATGTGAAATAAATAGCTTGTGCTCACCAAAGGAAAGTTTCCATTAGAATTAATACTGCCAAGTATGTGATTATACAACCGGACATGACTGATGGTGATGATTACTTTTATGTGTCAACTTGTTTGAGCCATGGTGTCCGGATATGTGGTCAAATGGTATTCTGGATGTTTCTGTGAGGTTGTTTTTGGGTGAGATTTACATTTAAATCAGTGGACTTTGAGAAAAGCAGATTGCCCTCCAATAATATTGGATTGGACACAAGTCAATCAGTTGAAGACCTGAATAGAACAAAGCCCCAACCTCCCGTGAGCAAAAAGGAATTCTGTAGTGCATGGCCTTCAGGTGCGAATTGTCACACCGGCTCCCC
>NW_007726307.1:158747-162174 GCF_000696425.1 Galeopterus variegatus | reverse complement strand
ATCAACACAAATATTTATTCTCCAGAGTACATTCAGATACTGGGTAAATCCTTTGCAATCCAAAGGATTTGTGATAATGATTTCTGCTCTGCAGTCTTTTTTCATCCAGCATTTTAGGACCAATTTTATTTTGGGGGGTGTATGGAGAGAAGAATAAAAGGAAAGAGGGAAAATTCTTGCTTTTGAAAACAGATCTGACCTTTGACCCTCTGCATGAACTTCTGAGATTCTGTTCTAAGAAAACATGTCTAGATGTGGAAAAAGTTTTATGCAAAAAAATTTCAATCATAATGCCATATTTTGAGGTGGGGGGAGGTTTGGAAATAATCTAAAGATCCCAGAAAAGGGGTGGTGTAGAAATGATCTTCACGAAAAATCTGACTGGAACATTGATCCGAATTCCGATATTGATTGGAGAATGTCAGAAAGTGAAAAAAGCTGGATAGCTGTTGATAATCATAATTTTTCACTCAAACCTAAATGTTCATCAACAAGTGATCAATGAATAAAATTGAGGTACCAACACGATGGAACAAAGCTGCACTCCCTCGAAAATGACTGGATAAGTACTTAGCACCGCAGAAATGTGCTCCCAGTCACTCTGATAAGTAAACAATTCTAAATATTAAATGTACATATGTAAACATACATAATAGGTTTGCATATATAAAATTTGGGGGGGAAATCCCGGCAGGATATACAGCCTAGGTTACAATAAATATCTCTCAGGGAGAAGGGATTTCTGGGTTTTTAACTTTCTTTATAGTTTTAGCTGTTTTTTGAATTTTTGGCTGTGATCATGAATTCATTATACATGGTCAGAAAAACAAATAAAGCTATTTCCATTTAGAAAAAGAAAGAAAAAAAAAAGTTAAAATATTGGTTAGAGAATGGTGTTGATAACACTAAGGTCCAGGGTTCAATCCTGTATTGGCCAGCTGCCAAAAAAATTTAAAAAGAAAAAGTCAAAATAAAGATGTCTGGTTAATATTGCAGCTACACACAACTCTTGAGAGCAGGCCGGGGAGGGACAGAGGTGACGTGGCCGAGCGCCTCCCTCTGCGCCCCTGCCCTGGCGCTTTCGGAGAGAGCGTGTTCTTCCCAGAGCGAGAAAAGAACAAAGAACAAAGTGGGCATGTAAAAAAGACTCAGAAATTACAATGTGTCAATAGTGATTGTCTTCGGCTAAAGGGGCTTACAGAGATCGGCTATACTACATTTTAAAATTTATTTTTTATTGTGATAAAATTATACATAGTGTAACATTTATCATTTTGCCATTCTAAAGTGTACAGTCCAGTGGCATTAAGCACGGTCACATTGCTGTGCAGCCATCACCACCCACCTCAGAACCTTTTATCTTCCCAAACTGAAACTCTGTACCTGTGAAACGACTCCCTGCTCCCCCTCCCCCAGCCCCTGGCAGCCACCCTTCAACTTTCTGTCTCTGTGACTACTCCAGAGACCTCATGCTACGTTAATTTTTTAATGCTCCTGAGACAGGCCTCTTTTCTACAGGAGAGCTCATGAAATTATGTCACGGACCCAGGCAGTTTGGTGGGAACTAAAAGAGGAAAACAGGACCTGCCTGAAAGGCTTCGGCAGCGTTAAATAGCACCGGTGCAGGGAGCAGCCGGGCAGTGAGGACCCACGAAAGGAAGGACAACAGGAGAGCTTTCGATAAATGGGACTTTTCTGTGGCAGGACAGTGATGAATTTCCCTTAGTGGCATTGTCATGGAGGAAATCAGCACAAGTTTTCTATTTTGCCACAGTTTGATCAGTCTTTTTCTTTCCTATTGGTCTAAAGTAAAATTCTAGAAAGGTTTGTTTACCAGAGCCCAAGTTTGCAGGGCCTAGCACCTCCCTGAGACCCCGGAGGATGGGGTAGTCAGTTTGCAGGAGTCGGCACATCAGGACTGTTTTAGGTCTCCCCAAAGTCATGCGTGCATGGGGCAGGCTGTTAAAACATAAGCTACCACCAGTGGGAGCCACCAACTTTTTAATCCTGGTCCACTTGCACCTGATGCCGTGCCAGTGGGAGTCTGAATGATCAAGGTCAAGTCTGCAGCATATTTGTCATCCTAATTTGTTTCAAAGAATCCCCATATTTTAAGAATCAAATACTCTGGGTGGGAGAGGTAAGAACATTTGGGTGTCATCTTATTTAAACCTCAAACCAACTAAGAATTTAAGGCATCCATTTAGTGCATCCTTCCCATGATTTTTCTGTAAATGCCTGATACAGTCTTTTTGGGTAGACCAGTGTTGGGAAAATAGAATAATTTAATCAGGCCCCCTCACCTGTCTGTCTGGTTGGGGGTGGTGCAGCCCATTCTTTGTAAATGAGTTGTGTGGGTAGAGTTAAGGCACATGGGTGGCTCCACGACTTGGCTGGCATCTGCCTCAGGCATCTGCTGCACACGGCCATGCTCTTGAACCCATGGCTCCGAGGACCTTTTGGCCGGTTACCTAGCTCATAGAACTGCATGTGAGGGGTCTGGTGACCCAGCCTGGCATGTGAAGGGTTTGTGACCCAGTCTGTGAACGGGCTTGAGGGGTCTGTGAGCTCCAGGACTTAGCCCTAGCTCGGCAATTGGCATAGTCAGCAGGATTACGGGCAGGTAAAAGAGCTCTACAACCAGCAATCCCTGACTGCCTGTGTGCAACCATGAGTGGACTTACAAGGCTGGCCTAGGGTGCCAGACTGCCTGGTTTCAAATCCCACCTCTGTTACTTACCTTTCCATGCCTTGATTTACCCATCTGTAAAATGGGGAGGGGGAAAGTGACAATGGTATCCACCACCCACTGCCATGGGCTTTGCTATGGATTAAATGTGTGCCTCAAAAATTCAAGTATTGGAAGTTTGACCCCCATTGTAACAGTTTTAACAGGGTGGGAAATACTCTTATGGTATTGGAAAGGTGGGATATGTTAGGTTCGGTGAGATGGAGAAAAGGGAGAGAGAGACCTGAACCAGGCACCATTTCAGCCAAGAGGCTTCATTCCACCAGTGTGGAGGGGAGACTGAGTCAGATCAGTTCCCCCAAACAAGAGAAAGCAGGAGGTTTATAAGCCTTTGAGGGTTCTGGCAGAGTAACGGGCAATTTTGAAATCAGCGGTATGCAAGGTGACACAGCCCTTGTGGTCCACTAACATCTGGTCGGTTACAGCATAGGCTTCTAATTAGTGTCACCCCTGTATTAGAACAAAGTGTTGCAGGCTTCAAGTGTTGCAGCCTGAAGCAGGCTAACGGAGCCCACAAGACGTTCCTTGGATGATAACAGTCATGTTTACCCCTTCCCAGGAGAGGAATTTTGCTGACCAGTTCCTGGAGCAGCAAAGGGAAAGGGGAGGGGAGAAGCGGGAAAGTTCCTCAGCCTGGCTGTGCTGATGTTAAGCTAGCCATGAGGCCTAAAAGGATTG
>NW_007726307.1:151360-158063 GCF_000696425.1 Galeopterus variegatus | reverse complement strand
GGGAAAGTTCCTCAGCCTGGCTGTGCTGATGTTAAGCTAGCCATGAGGCCTAAAAGGATTGTGAGGACCTGGCCCTGGTGGGTGGATCGATCCATTCATTGAGTAATGGATTTGTGGTTTAATGGGTGGTCACGGGTGTGGTTCAGATGGCTTTATAAGGAGAGTGACTGTCTCTCGCTCAGCCCATTCTCATCATGTGACACCTTTGTCTCCAAGAAGGCCCTCACCAGATGTGTTCCCTGCAACCCAGACTGCCCAGCCTCCCAAACTGTAAGAAATTTTGTTTCTTTATAAGTTATCCAGTTTCAAGTATTCTGTTATAAGCAACAGAAAGGGACTAATACAGAATGTTCTGAGGATTTTGTACCTTAGTAAGGGTGGGGCACGTGGAGGGGGCCTGGCTCTTGAGCGTTTGCTGCACACACTCTTCTGTGCCCAGAGTCATCCCAGGAGCAGTGGGGGCAGAGCCAGGTGCCCCAGGGTCCTGCCTGCAAGGACCTCTCTGCTCACATCCCCCGCCCCTCCTCGCTTGCTCCTCTCCTTACTCAAGGAGTAGGACCCAGCCGGTGGCTTCTCCGGAGCTCCTGGTGTTTTTTCTCTTCGTAGCTGTTTCACAAATTCGGAATTCCCCTAAACTAGCTACAAAGGCAAAAGTTAAGAATTCATGACTCAGGCATCAACTGACAGTAGTCGTGGCAGCCTAGCCGGAGGGCAGCTCTTCCGAACAGAGTTCACGTGGGGCAAGGCACAGGTGATGCAGGAAACTGCCGGCAAGCGTTAATCCTGTTAGCAACAGGGACATGCAAGCGATATAACCTTGCAGTGGATGACAGTTTTAGTTATTGAAATAGAAGAAAACTTGAAAAAAACTATTAGTACCTAATACTAGCAGAGTAACCATGCGACTGTTCCATGCTTTCAAGAATGGGGATGTTTGGGGTCCATGAAACGCTCTCTGGGAATTAGCTGCAGGCGATGACTTGGGGAGGGTGGTGAGCAGGCTGGCCGCGTGGCCTGCGGAGACCAGGGAGGGAGCAAGCCCAGCCCACAGGAGACGGGCAGGCCAGGCACTGGCTGCGGGCCGGGCATGAAGGGACAGATCACAGAGAGCCAGCCTCCGGGAATCTGGGAAATGCATGCTGAATGTCCTACCTATAGAACGGCAAAAATGGCCAAGTTTTGGAGCACGTTAACGTATCAGAAGTACGAGCCCCAATGCCCGGCAATAAGCTTCTGGGTCTAGAGCAGTGGGTCTCAAACTTTTTGCTCTCAGGATGCCTTTACACTCAAAGATTTTGGAGGACTGCAGAGAGCTTTTGTTTATGTGGGTCATACTTATCAATAGATACAATATGTGAAAATCAACAGAAGCGATTCAAAAATATTTACGTGTTAATATGTTTACAATCATAATAATAATCTCAAGGAGGTTAACAGAAAATGTTTTAATAGAAATAGTTGTTCCAAAATAAAACAAAATAGTGAGAAATGTGGCATTCTTTTATGTTTTTGCAAACCCCTTCATCGTCCTAAAGGCTTAACAGAAGGAGTGGATTTTCATGTCTGCCTCGGCCGTCACCTGTTGCCACAACACACATCAGGCAGCCTCTGGAAAGTCCCTTGTGTTTTAACGGGGCTTTAATTTGAGAGGATGAGAGTGAAAAAGGCTAATCATGGCTTATGTTATGAATATGTTTTGAACTTGAGGACCCCCCAGAAGAGTCTCAGGGAACCCCCCCGCCCCATGCTCTGAGGACCATGGCTGAGACAGGTAACCACACAGGTACACAAGGGTGTTCACTGCAGCTCAGTCTGTAAGGGAAACTGTTGGAGCAGTTATGTCTCTGTCGGCAGAGAGCAGGTAAAATGTAGACACGGATGCTGTGACATTCCGTGCAGCAGTTAAGAGGAGGAGGGTCTGTGTAGCTAATGCAGATACATTTCTAAATTATTTGACTATAATTTTCAGTTTCAGAAGAATCTGAAAATTTTCCCACTGTCTTAGAGAACTATCCAAAAAAGTACAACTTTCCCAAGATTTTGAGACATTCCCCAGCGCCTGAAGTAGAAGCCATCAGTGTCTATTTTCCAGAGTGATTTAAGATGAGAATTCCAGCCCCAGTGCCCTTCAGACGGCTGGCAGTCAGGGGCCGCGTGCCTGGTGACTCGGACCCGGCTCAGCAGCTCCCAAGCTCAGGCTGGCCGCTCCAGCTCGGGCAGGGGGCGTGAGGACCCAGCTCCGCCTTCTGCTCAGGACGTCTCCCAGGCACTGGAGTGGGAACGAAGTTATGATTTTCTAAAAAAATTCAACCAACACGTACCACCAGGGCTGTGTCAGGCACGTACAGAGGGAACCCATTCTGAAGGTTGAGCTGAGAAGTGGCCAGCTAGGATGGCTTGTGACTGAGCCTTGGGATGTGTCACGGGCTCAAAAAATAAAGTTAAAAAAAAAAAAAAAGTAACAAATCCTATCATGGAAAATGCAGTAAATGAACAGCCTGACTAGGCCTCAGTTTGGCAAGAGTGCACTCATTTCAGTGATTTTCAACACAATAATCTGATAAAACCAACTTTTCATTCTGAAAATAATGTCAAATACAGTATACAGAAAGGTGGAAGAATGTTACCACAGAGTCTCGTCTTCTCTCCACCTAGATGACCCGAGCCAGCGGTTTGCCACATTCCCTTCCTCCCCCCCTCCTCCGAGTCACTTGAGACTCCCGTGAGGACTCTCTCCCCTATAGACTTTAGCCTGATCCTGAGAAGGACACTTTCTTACCCGACCACAGGGTCATGCTCAAACTCTGGAAATACAGCCTGCAGATGACACTCAAATATACAATTCATATTCAAGATCAACAGACTGTCCCAATATTGTCCTTTATAGCACTTTCCCCCCCAATCCAAGATCCAATCTAGGATCATATACTGTATTTTTTTAACATTTAAATTTTTTGTGTGTGTGAGACAATGCATTTTTATTGTTCTAAGCCATTCAGTTTGTGGCACTTTGTTATGGCAGCCCTAGCAAGCTAATACCCCAAAGAATTGAACACTGGTTCTCAAGCACGTGTGCACAAATGTTCACAATAGCCAAAGGTGGAAACTGCCCGAATCCCCACCACTGGACGCGTGGATAAGCAAATTGTGGCACAGACATCCAGGGGACACGCTCCTCAGCTGTAAAAAGTAAGGAAGTACTGATAAATGCTACAAAGTGAGTGAACCTCAAAAGCATACTAAGTGAAATAAGCCGGATGTGAAAGGTCACATACTATGTAATCCCATTTATTTAATCGAAATTAACTTTTTTTTTTTAAAAGATGACCGGTAAGGGGATCTTAACCCTTGACTTGGTGTTATCAGCANCACACATCAGGCAGCCTCTGGAAAGTCCCTTGTGTTTTAACGGGGCTTTAATTTGAGAGGAGGAGAGTGAAAAAGGCTAATCATGGCTTATGTTATGAATATGTTTTGAACTTGAGGACCCCCCAGAAGAGTCTCAGGGAACCCCCCCGCCCCATGCTCTGAGGACCATGGCTGAGACAGGTAACCACACAGGTACACAAGGGTGTTCACTGCAGCTCAGTCTGTAAGGGAAACTGTTGGAGCAGTTATGTCTCTGCCGACAGAGGGCAGGTAAAATGTAGACACGGATGCTGTGACATTCCGTGCAGCAGTTAAGAGGTGGAGGGTCTGTGTAGCTAATGCAGACACATCTCTAAATTAGATGACTATAATTTTCAGTTTCAGAAGAATCTGAAAATTTTCCCACTGTCTTAGAGAACTATCCAAAAAAGTACAACTTTCCCAAGATTTTGAGACATTTCCCAGCGCCTGAAGTAGAAGCCATCAGTGCCTATTTTCCAGAGTGATTTAAGACGAGAATTCCAGCCCCAGTGCCCTTCAGACGGCTGGCAGTCAGGGGCCGCGTGCCTGGTGACTTGAGAGTGAAAAAGGCTAATCATGGCTTATGTTATGAATATGTTTTGAACTTGAGCACCCCCCAGAAGAGTCTCAGGGAACCCCCCCCGCCCCCTCCCCATGCTCTGAGGACCATGGCTGAGACAGGTAACCACACAGGTACACAAGGGTGTTCACTGCAGCTCAGTCTGTAAGGGAAACTGTTGGAGCAGTTATGTCTCTGTCGGCAGAGAGCAGGTAAAATGTAGACACGGATGCTGTGACATTCCGTGCAGCAGTTAAGAGGAGGAGGGTCTGTGTAGCTAATGCAGATACATTTCTAAATTATTTGACTATAATTTTCAGTTTCAGAAGAATCTGAAAATTTTCCCACTGTCTTAGAGAACTATCCAAAAAAGTACAACTTTCCCAAGATTTTGAGACATTCCCCAGCGCCTGAAGTAGAAGCCATCAGTGTCTATTTTCCAGAGTGATTTAAGATGAGAATTCCAGCCCCAGTGCCCTTCAGACGGCTGGCAGTCAGGGGCCGCGTGCCTGGTGACTCGGACCCGGCTCAGCAGCTCCCAAGCTCAGGCTGGCCGCTCCAGCTCGGGCAGGGGGCGTGAGGACCCAGCTCCGCCTTCTGCTCAGGACGTCTCCCAGGCACTGGAGTGGGAACGAAGTTATGATTTTCTAAAAAAATTCAACCAACACGTACCACCAGGGCTGTGTCAGGCACGTACAGAGGGAACCCATTCTGAAGGTTGAGCTGAGAAGTGGCCAGCTAGGATGGCTTGTGACTGAGCCTTGGGATGTGTCACGGGCTCAAAAAATAAAGTTAAAAAAAAAAAAAAAGTAACAAATCCTATCATGGAAAATGCACTAAATGAACAGCCTGACTAGGCCTCAGTTTGACAAGAGTGCACTCATTTCAGTGATTTTCAACACAATAATCTGATAAAACCAACTTTTCATTCTGAAAATAATGTCAAATACAGTATACAGAAAGGTGGAAGAATGTTACCACAGAGTCTCGTCTTCTCTCCACCTAGATGACCCGAGCCAGCGGTTTGCCACATTCCCTTCCTCCCCCCCTCCTCCGAGTCACTTGAGACTCCCGTGAGGACTCTCTCCCCTATAGACTTTAGCCTGATCCTGAGAAGGACACTTTCTTACCCGACCACAGGGTCATGCTCAAACTCTGGAAATACAGCCTGCAGATGACACTCAAATATACAATTCATATTCAAGATCAACAGACTGTCCCAATATTGTCCTTTATAGCACTTTCCCCCCCAATCCAAGATCCAATCTAGGATCATATACTGTATTTTTTTAACATTTAAATTTTTTGTGTGTGTGAGACAATGCATTTTTATTGTTCTAAGCCATTCAGTTTGTGGCACTTTGTTATGGCAGCCCTAGCAAGCTAATACCCCAAAGAATTGAACACTGGTTCTCAAGCACGTGTGCACAAATGTTCACAATAGCCAAAGGTGGAAACTGCCCGAATCCCCACCACTGGACGCGTGGATAAGCAAATTGTGGCACAGACATCCAGGGGACACGCTCCTCAGCTGTAAAAAGTAAGGAAGTACTGATAAATGCTACAAAGTGAGTGAACCTCAAAAGCATACTAAGTGAAATAAGCCGGATGTGAAAGGTCACATACTATGTAATCCCATTTATTTAATCGAAATTAACTTTTATTTTTAAAAGATGACCGGTAAGGGGATCTTAACCCTTGACTTGGTGTTATCAGCACCACAATCCCATTTATTTAATCGAAATTAACTTTTTTTTTTTAAAAGATGACCGGTAAGGGGATCTTAACCCTTGACTTGGTGTTATCAGCACCACACTCTCCCAAGTGAGCCACGGGCCGGCCCTCGAAATTAACTTTTAATTTTAAAGCAATTTTAAATTTACAGAAGAGTTGCAAAGACAGTGCAGAGAGTTCTCGCATTCTTCCCACCCACCTTTCTCTTCCTTAACATGGAACAGTCATCCTTGGTACGACAGTACTCACTAAACTACAGGCTTTGTTCGTCTGTCACCAGCTTTTCTTCAGTGTCCTTTTTCGGGTCCGGGATCCCACACTGTGTTCACTTGTCTGGTCTCCCGGGTCTCCTCTGCCTTTCCTTGTCTCTCACGACCTGACACTCTTGAAGAGTACAGGCCCGTTGTTCTGTAGGATGTCCCTCAGTTTGGGTTGTCTGCTACGTTCTCATGGATAAGCTATGCGTTGTCAGGAAGGATGCCACCGAGGCCACCTGGGTCATGTGGGGGGGGGGGCATGACTTTCAGGTATCTTATTACTGGGGACGTTTGCCTTGATCACTTGGCCAGTCAAGGTGATGTCTGCTGTGTTTCTTCACCATAAAGTTGCTAATTTTCCCTTTGAAATTATTAAATATTTTGGAGGAGAGACTTCGAGACTCTGCAGATCTCCTGTTTCTGCTTAAGCTTTCTCCTTCTGACTTTAGCACTTGAACGATTATTACTCTGGTGTTCCAGTGGAGATTTTCCTTTTCCTTCATTTCTGCTACATCTATTAGTGGAATTCTGCATGGAAGAGTTGGCCCTTCTTCCTTATTTATTTATTTGTTTGTTGATTTGTATTAGTACGGGCTCATGAATATTTATTCTATTCTTTGCATTATAATCCAATACTATCATTATTATTGGCTCCAGTTGTCCCAACTTTGGCCATTGGGAACTCTTTCAGGTTGGCTTCTGTGCTCTTTCAACATGCTCCCATGCTTTTTTTTTTTTTTTTAAAACACTGTCTTACGGGCCG
>NW_007726307.1:100980-150653 GCF_000696425.1 Galeopterus variegatus | reverse complement strand
TGGGTGAGCGTGGTGTTGACATCACCAAGTCAAGAGTTAAGATCCCCTTACCGGTCATCTTTTAAAAAAAATAAAAATAAAAATAAAACACTGTCTTACTTTTGGGCACAAGATGCTCCAGGCCTATTTTGTATTTTCCCTGTCCTAGCCCTGGAGTCAACTTGTTTTCCAAGGAGCTCTGGTTTCTTTGATTGGAGGATGATATTTAGAAACCAAGATCTGGGCTCTGGGTGCTCATTGCTGCTGGGTGTCACTGCTTCTAGTCTTTCTCAGGAGAGAGAGCTAAGAAATATACATAGGTATACCAACCTGACATGCTGCATTTTGGTGTCATGTTTTTCCAGTCTCTTTCAGTCTGGCACAGTTTTTCTGCGTTTAACTGTCTTTCATGACACTGGCATTTTAAAATAAGCTGGAAATTGGGGCCAGCTCATGACTCATTCAGGAGAGTGTGGTGCTGATAACACCAAGGCCATGGGTTCGGATCCTATATAGGGATGGCCGGTTGACTCGCTTGGGAGAGCGTGGTGCTGACAACACCAAGTCAAGGGTTAAGACCCCCTTAGTAGTCATCTTTTTTTTTTTTTTCCTTTTTGTCTTTTTTCGTGTCCGGCAACGGATCACAACCCTCAGTGTCGCGCCCGCACCGGACCGGGACCGGCGACGGAATCGCAACCCTCGGTGTCACGTCTGCACCTCGCTCAGCCAGTGAGCGGGAACCGGTCTGTATGTGGGATCCGAACCCTCGGCGGGAGCGCCGCCGCGCTCCCAAGCGGCGCACTGTAGCAGTGTGCCACAGGGCCGGCCCAGTAGTCATCTTTTTAAAAAAATAAATAAATAAAATAAAAGAAGCCAGAAATTATTATTTTTATTGAACTCTCCTGAATTTTAATGTTGGCAAGAAACTCAAAGTTTTAAAAAACATTGTGTGAGCCAGACTAAATAGGGGGCCGGCCACGTCTGACCTGTGGATTGCTCTGTGACAGATGGTTGGAAGCAGATTGTAACAGTGAACCCTGAACTAGGTAGGACCAGGAGACCTTGCCCTAATCTCAGCCCCCAACTTTTTTTTTTAATCCGATGTAAGTATAGCAACTCCTGCTCATTTTTGGTTTCCATTTGTGTGGAATATCTTTTTCCATCGCTTCACTATTAGTCTATATATGTCTTTATTGGTGAAGTGAGTTTCTTGTAGGCAGCATATACATGGGTCTCGTTTTATAATCCATTCAGCCAGTCTGTATCTTTTAAATGAGGAATTTAATCCATTTACATTCAAGGTTGTTATTGAAAGATTGAAAGATATGCTTTATTCCTGCCATTTTATTAATTTTTATAGTTGTTGGGCCGGCCCGGTGGCGCACTGGCCCCCAGAACTGCTTTAAACTTAGCAGTTCCACATACATTTGTTTTATGTATTGACTGGANGCCCCCAGAACTGCTTTAAACTTAGCAGTTCCACATACATTTGTTTTATGTATTGACTGGACTTCTATATAAGATTTCATGGAGGAAAGTGTTCCAGGGTTTAAATGAAAACCCCTGGTTGGTATTCCAGGGCACTGTGTGTCCGTGGCTAATTGTCACTGGTGTGTGAGGACGGATCATACAGCGCAGGACGGGCCACCTTGCACGTTTCTCCAGATGTGCAGCAGGAAACACAAGAGAAGTGCATGAGATGGGGCCTGTGGTAAGATGGGGAACATATGCCCTCGTGACAGGGATAGAGCCATGGGAGCGGGCAAGGTTCTGCAGGGAGAAAAGAAGGGGCCCCTGATCACTCAGGAACAAATGAGGGGAGGATGGAACCCATGAAGGAGACTGAGGTGGAACGGCCAGAGAGGCAGGAGGAATGCTGGAGAGTTGGAGTCTCGAAAGCCAGGGAAGGACAGTTTCTAGAAGGATGGACTTGCCGCCTGTGCCCACTGCTGTGCTATCAATCAGCTATGGTAACAATGAGATGCAAAACACAGTGACTGGTATTTTGAGTTTCTCTCTCATGTGACAGTCCAGAGGCAGGTGGTGGCCACAGGTGGATAGATGGAGTGCTCCACACGGATGTATGGTGCTGTCCTCGACGGGCTCCCCGTCTGCACCCGAGGCTGTGTGTGCAGGGTGGGGGGATGGTGCCCTGCTAGTAGCAGGAGGAAGGTGGGGAGGGCTGCGAGGGGCCCAGTGTACAAGGTGTTGTCTACATGAACTCCTGCCCTCATGGCTGGTTGGTCTCCTGGGAACGGGCTGATGTCCCCCTCTCTTGTTTCCTCTGCTTGCCACCCCCCGCCATGGATGGCCCTAGTGAGGTGTGCAGAGGTGGCTTAGTAGACACAGGTTAAACCCATCTCTGGACCAGCTCCTCACCCTGCATGAACCCCAGGAGCTCCCTCACAGAGCCCCGTCCATTTCCCCTTCTGCCTTTGGCCTGTGGGGTTTATTGCCCAGCTGTCCTGCTTTGCTCCAGACCCAAGACCCATGGCCCTTACCTTCCAGAACCCCAGGGGCTGGCATCCCTGGGTCGGGGAGGCAGTCCAGAGTGCTGGCTGTCGGGTGGGACCTGAGAGAGGGTTTGTGTCCTGCCTGCTCAGTGTGAGAAAGGCCTGGTGCCCTTTTTTGGAAACAGTGCATTCTTTGTCCAGCGGGGGATTTGCTGTCTTCTAGTTTGTATTATGCACAAGGGCTGGAGATGAGTGAGGGTCCTGGCTGGGTGCCAGCACAGGGTCCTTGGAACACTCTGTGTGTGCACGCATGCGCGTGTTCATTCATGTTCACGGGAGGTGTGGGTAAGTCATAGATTCAAATACCATCAGTAGAGCACTGTGTTAGGGGCTGGTTCTGGCTGTGACTTAGGGTCTGCCCTGAAGGGTGTAAACCTTTCCCAGATACCCTTTCCACAGCTGTCCTCTTTCTGATCAGGCCAGTCTTGTTTTTTACACAAACCACGTGGGGCTGGCAGTGGCCAGACGCTCGCTGCTGCTTGTTTCTGGACACACAGTGAGAGCCCCATTTCTGGACTAGAGAAGAACCTCACAGCTGGGGTGGGCCAGAGACTGGGATCTAGACAGTGCGAGCTTGTGACCCTGGCCATGGGCGTCCATGCAGCCCTCTTGCTGTCTGCTCTCCTCGTGGTTTGAGTTGTGCAGACGCCCAGCAGAAGTCTCCTGGAGGGCCTTGGGGGCTGGGCTTGCTGGGAGCCAGGGTCCCACGGAAGGCCTCCCAGTGAGCAGCCAACTGTGTTGGGATGTGAGTGGCTGGGGTAAGCCACTGGATCAGTGGGTTGATGGTTACAGCAGCTGCTAAAATTACCTTGACAAATTCCCCACGCACCGGTGGATTTTTTTATTTTTTAAAAGATGACAGGTGAGGGGATCTTAACCCATGACTTGTGTTGTCAGCGCCATGCTCTCCCAAGTGAGCCATGGGCCAGCCCAGGTGGGTTTTAAAAATGCTTTTGAAGGGGCTGACCCGGTGGCGCACTGCTACAGTGCGCTGCTTGGGAGCGCAGCGGCGCTCCCGCCGAGGGTTNGGTTGCGATCCGTTGCCGGACACGGAAAAAGACAAAAGACAAAAAAAAAAAAAAAATTTTTATGGTTGTTTTATATTTCTTTTGTTCCTTTCTTCCCCTTTTATTGTTCATCTTTACTGCCTAGTGTTTTTTTGTAGTGATAAGATACATTTTCTCTCTCTTTTGCATCTCTGTTCTAGTGGTTTTTATTCTTTCTTGTGTATTTATGGTGACATATATCACTCTTTTGATTCCAGATGTAGTTCTCCCTTGAGGATTTGTTGGAGGGCCAGTCTTGTGGTGGTAAATTCCTGTGGTTTTTGTCTGTCTGGGAAAGATACTATTTCTCCTTTATTTATGAAGGAAGGTTTTGCTGGATATAGTATTCATGGTTGGCAGTTTTTTTCTTTCAGCACTTTGAACATATCATTCCACTCTCTCCTGGCCTGCAGGGTTTCTGTTGAGAAGTCCACTGTTAGCCTGATAGGGACTCCCTTCTAGGTGATTTGATGCTTTTCTCTTGCTGTTTTTAGAATTCTTTCTTTGTCTTTGATTTTTGACAATTTGACTATAATTTGTCTCAGGGAGGTCCTTTTGGGGTTGAATCTGTTTGGGGATCTTTGAGCTTCTTGGATCTGTGAGAACATATCTTTCCCAGTACTTGGGAAGTTTTTGGCTATTATTTCATTAAATAGGCTTTCAATGCCTTTTCCTTTCTCTTCCTCTGCTGGTACACACATAATAGGGTGTTTGTACGTTTCAGATTATCAGAAAGATCTCATGGGCTTTCTTCATTTTTTAAAAAATTCTTTTTTTTTTTTTTTTTGGTTCGTTGTTAATTCAAAAAGCCTGTCTTCCAGTTCAGAAATTCTCCCACTTGTTCTAGCCTCCTGCTTGTGCTATTGATTGCATTTTTTATTTTGTCAAATGCATTCTTTGGTTCCAGGATTTCTGCTTGGTTCTTTTTTATTGTTTCTTTCTCTTTGGGATTCCTGTTGCTTGGGGTCTGGTATTGGAGAATTGTAGTCTTCTTTTGGGGGTGTCATGTTTCCTTGATTTTTCATACTTCTATCTCTGTGTTGATGTCTGGGCACCTGGTGGTGTGGTTGCTTCTTTTAATTTTTGGAGTGTTTTTTGAGGTGAGAGACTCTTACCTGTAGAAGTTTTATATTGATAGTCAGATTGGGCTTTGTAGGTTTGGTTCTGGGGGAGTGCAGTCGTAAATGTCAGCTTGCTCTCTGCACCTTCTGCCCTGGTGCAGATAGGCCACTATGGCAGACAGAACACTGGGCTCCTGTGGAGGGTGGTAGAGATCCAGGCAGCTTGCACACCCCTGGCACACTCTTCACTGATGCTGGTGGGCTCGCAGTGTCAGGCAGGCCTCTGAGCTCCTGGAGTAGGAGGGCATGCGTCCAGGCAACCAGTGCAAGGGACTGGTGCAGCTTCTGCTAGCTGTCCATTGGCGTGGGTGTAGGCATTGAGTCAGGCAGGGCTCTGAACTTCCAGGGGAAGGAGGGTATGGATCTAGATGACCGGTGAGCTCCCCCCACTCTCCGATGGCATGGGCAGCTCCTCTATGACACACAGGGCTCTGAGCTCCTGGGGTGAAAGAGGGTGTATATCCAGGCAGCTGGTGAGCTACCCCTGGTGCTCTCCACCAGGGTATGTGGGGCTGCTGGGTTGATGGGATTCTGGACTCCCCCAGCTCCTATCCCCAAATGGTTACATCCAGTGGCAGCCCTGGACTGAGGTGAGAGGGGGTGAGTCCATGTGTAGTTCCCCTCTGGGAAAATACAGCCATGTGGGCTCTTAGCTGCTCCACACGCTGGGCTCACTGTCTGTGAAGGCCGTGAGGTTACATGCAGCCTGGTTTGCAGGAGTTTATGGTGGGACGCCAGCCATCCCCCCATCCTCAGTCCTGGTCGGGAGTTTCTCTTGTCCTTCTACGTTGCTGTCTCAAGTTTTCCAGGTCTTGGGGGGGGTTTAGCTGGATTCTGTTGTTTCCTCCTAGACAGTCTCCTGTTTGGGTGACTATGTGCTGCTTTGGACTTTTTTGCATTGGAGGCGAGGGTTGGCCACCTCTAGTCAGCTGTCTTGCCAGGACTCTTCTCAACTTTTTGTGTGGCCTTGGGAAGTGAATTAACTTCCTTTCTTGGGACTCAGTTTTCCCAAAGGTAAGATGGAGTGTGTTGGACAAGAGATGAGGTCTGTGGAGCCGTGTGATTTCTCAGGATGTCTCAGAGCTGACTGTAGGGGGATAGAAGGGACTGGGGTGGTGGGATTCCAGTAGCCCCCAGAACTGCTTTAAACTTAGCAGTTCCACATACATTTGTTTTATGTATTGACTGGACTTCTATATAAGATTTCATGGAGGAAAGTGTTCCAGGGTTTAAATGAAAACCCCTGGTTGGTATTCCAGGGCACTGGGTGTCCGTGGCTAATTGTCACTGGTGTGTGAGGACGGATCATACAGCGCAGGACGGGCCACCTTGCACGTTTCTCCAGATGTGCAGCAGGAAACACAAGAGAAGTGCATGAGATGGGGCCTGTGGTAAGATGGGGAACATATGCCCTCGTGACAGGGATAGAGCCATGGGAGCGGGCAAGGTTCTGCAGGGAGAAAAGAAGGGGCCCCTGATCACTCAGGAACAAATGAGGGGAGGATGGAACCCATGAAGGAGACTGAGGTGGAACGGCCAGAGAGGCAGGAGGAATGCTGGAGAGTTTGAAGGAGATGATTGTGAAGGCGATGTGGTGACAATTGGGATAGAGTGATGCGGTAACAGAGCCAGCATTTGACACTCACAGTGTTACCAACTGTGTGACAGTGCTGGGATGGCAGTGAGTGTGGACTGACGGGGCTGATGTCCCAGTCTGTGACAGTGACAGCCGAACGGGTGGAGGTCAGCACGAGGCTGGTGTGAAGCCTCCATGTGGTGGAGCTGTGCAATGGGGGCGCTGGAGGGGGTGTTAATGGCTGTGGGGGTGGGGAGCACGTGCTGATTGTCACTGCTGAGGAGCTGCCTGTGCAGCTGACTGTGGTCCTAAATGGACAGCGGCGGCCAGTGGGGATGGTTGGTTGTGGTGTGGGCAGCAGGTGGGGCTGTGTGATGGCTCTGTGGTGGCCTTGCTGGCCTGGGATGGAGACCCTGGGGATGATGCAGACTCTGTTGTGGTCTGAATGTGCCCCCCAAATAGATAAGTTGAAACTCGATCCCCAATGTGATAGTATTCCGAGGTGAGGACTTTAGGGGTGATTAAGTCATGAGTGCAGAGCTCTGTGGGTGGGATTTGGGCCTTTACGAAAGGGCTTGAGGGAGTCTTCCCATCCCTTCCCATCTGCATCTTCCACTGCGTGAGGAAGCAGCAGGAGGACCCTTGCCACACCCAATGCTGCGCCTCGGTCTTGGACTTCCCGGCCTCCAGGACTGTGAGAAATAAATTGCTTTTGTTTATAAATTACCCCATTTGTGGTATTTAGGTGTAGTGGCACAAATGCACAAAGACAGATGGGGAACCTCCCAGGGGACCTGTTTCCTAGGGTTCGGGGTGAACCAGCTACCCACGTCGGCAGTCCCTGTCTGGCCATCAAAGGTCCTCCCCCTGTCCCCACCCTCAGGGGACTCAGCACTTGGGCAGTGAGGATGGACAGCCACAGGTTCTTATGGGACTGAGCCAGCTCAGCCAGCAGAAAGGAGGCCTGTGACCACAGACACGCACATGGCAGCCTCAGGAAGGAACAGGGGTGGAACTTAGGGGCAGGGGGATCAGTGTTGCATCCCTGGGGGCCGGGAACTGAAGGGTCTTAGTTACCGGGGCTCCCAAGGGTCTAGAAGCTTTTGAAGGAGCACTTTTCTTTTTTTTTTTTTTTCCTTTTTACTGACCGGTAACGGGATCGCAACCCTCGGTGTTGCGCCCGCACCGTGCTCAGCCAGTGAGCGGGAACCGGTCTCCACATGGGATCTGAACCCTCGGCAGGAGCGCCGCCCCGCTCCCAAGCAGCGCACTCTCCAGTGAGCCACCGGGCCGGCCCTGAAGGAGCACTTTTCTTTTTTTTTTTTTTCTTTTTACTGACCGGTAACGGGATCGCAACCCTCGGCGTTGCGCCCGCACCGTGCTCAGCCAGTGAGCGGGAACCGGTCTCCACATGGGATCTGAACCCTCGGCAGGAGCGCCGCCCCGCTCCCAAGCAGCGCACTCTCCAGTGAGCCACCGGGCCGGCCCTGAAGGAGCACTTTTCTTTTTTTTTTTTTTCTTTTTACTGACCGGTAACGGGATCGCAACCCTCGGCGTTGCGCCCGCACCGTGCTCAGCCAGTGAGCGGGAACCGGTCTCCACATGGGATCTGAACCCTCGGCAGGAGCGCCGCCACGCTCCCAAGCAGCGCACTCTCCAGTGAGCCACCGGGCCGGCCCTGAAGGAGCACTTTTCCAGGGTGAAAGAGGAGCATGTGGGTAAGCTGACTGCTGGGGACCCTGGGCCCGCATCCACCTCCCATGGTGTTTCACACACACATTGGGTGCCCAGGAAGCAGATGCAGCTTTTATAATTGTTCTACTGTAGAAACCACAAGCTCTCACCCGTGGACTTCATACAGGTCATCAGTGTGTTTTATTTGTCCTGCTATACATTTTTTTAAAGCTTTGATTTACTTGCCAACACTTAAAGACTTCAGAAATTTCATATATAAATCTAGATTTCCAACCTCTGGGAGAGTGGGCAGCCCTGGGTGCCTGGGTCTATGTCTGCACATGGCAGCAATTGGCTGAGCCCCTGTTGATGGAAAACGGGCTCTCTGGTTTGCCACAGTCTCCACCATTCCCTGCTGTCTCCTGCCTTGAGTTTGGGGCTCTTGTCCCGACCTGACCTCTGTGGATCAGTGCCCTCCAGTTGCACTCTGTGCCTGCTTGGTCTTCCTGGTGGCATCCTCTGACCCTCAGGCTGCCCCAGCTGGCACTGTCCTTAGCTGACGGGTCTGCTGGTCGACCACGTGGAACTCCTTGAGGGAAGGGATCTTGGTGTACTTACATTTGGATTTGGCTCGGCCAGTAACAGACCTGTAAATGTTATTTCATATGGTGGAGAAAAGTTTATTATTTTAACAGCTGGCACCAGAATTCCTCAGAGGGAGAGTATGGTATTGTTTGAAGAATTTGGTTGCTTGGGATGGGGAGAGGACCCCAGAGCCTGGAGGCAGCTGATGTCAGCACTTGGAGGAGAGTTGTTTTCCATGAGAAAGAAGGAGTGTGTTGTTTTGTTTGAAGAAAGGGTAGAGAGGAGGAAAAGGAGGGAGAAGACAGAGGGGAGAAGTGAAAACAGAAGGGCCAGGTGGACCCGGGTGCCCATGGCCGGGCCGGAGCGGTCAAGGCCAGGTGTGAAAAGTGATGTCTTTCAAGGTGCTTCTGTCGCAGAGATGGAGCCCTCTCCTTCCCCGGGGGTCTTCAGCATGTCCTGCCCTGCTCACTGCTGTGTGTGAGGGAGGCTTTCTGTGGGACTGGGAGGGCTGACTATGGATGTGAGGTTGCCTGGGTCACCTGGGTCCCCCGCAGGGGCCATGCGGACAGAGTCACAGGTTCCGGCTCGAATGTCCAGAGATTGTGGAATTGGGGGTGACTGGCAGGGGACGGGGGATAGCCTGTTTTTCTAGGAACCTGAGGCACAGAGAAGGCCTGACTGGTATCTGGTTATAACCAAATGAAGCCAGGTTTCCAGCAGGAGCAAAACTTGGGTGCTGAGAAAAAAAAAATCTCTGAGCTGCAATAAAACAGCTGAGCTGCAGGTTTATTCTGGACTTCTGGTGGTCTGGGCCAACCAGGGTTGGAGGGGTCTGGAGGGGCCTGGGCTCAGTCCAGGGGCTCTGTGGTGGTACATAGCAGGCCAGCCAGGAGAGCCAGGCCCAGCACGGCCACGGCCACCAGCACTACATCCCACCAGACCTCTGAGGATGCCCAGGGCTCCTGGAGCTGCCAGCCGCAACCGCCCAGCTGGTAACCCGTCAGCTGGCCCAGGGGGCGGAGGGTGGCCAGGCTTGGACTGGCACAGTAGATCTGCAGCAGGGCCTGGGGAGTGTGGTCCTCCAGCCAGAGGCGCAGGTAGGTCAGGCCGCAGTCACAGTGCCAGGGGTTCTGCATCACGTCCAGGTTCTCCAGCTGGTGCAGGTGGTCGAAGGCACCCGGTGGCACGGAGCGCAGGCTGTTGTTGGCCAGCAGCAGGTGGCGGGTGCGGGCTGGCAGGGCAGGCAGGGCTGTGAGCCCCTGGCCACTGCAGTCCACCCACAGCCCCATGGTCTCCAGGGCCTGGCAGGTGCACGGTGTGGGGCAGTCCTTGGTGGCCTCTGCTGCAGCCCAGAGCAGGAACAGGGCCCCCCACGCAGGCATCAGTCAGGCTGGCTGTGGGGAGAGTGGCTGTGGGGAGGTCCTGGTGGTCTCCACCCCATCCTCAGGACCAGTGGGCACCGTGGGTGCAGTGGGACCCGGTCTGGGACGAAGGGCACTTACCTGCCTTCTCAGGCCTCGGTTTTCTCCTCTGTGAGGTGAGTGTTCTCACCAGACACGTCAGAAGGCAGAATGGAGAGGGTGGCTGTGCTGGGGGAGGTCAGGCATGTTCTGGGCAGGGGAATGGACCTCCTGGCCCCTGGCAGAGACCCCAGCCCCTGCTCAGGGGTGGGGGGAGGGGAGATGGCTGTAAAATGACTCCCAGCCCTGGTCCCCAGAAACAGGAAAGGGCCTTGGAGAAGGTCACCTGGGCTGTGCCAGCCCCTGTGCCTAAGCCTGGGGTCAGACTGATGTGTGGGCTTCACAGACCACCTTGTCTGATCGATTCCCAATGCTTGGTCATGGCCAAGTGAACTCTCATGTGCTGCCCGATGCAGAAAGCAGCAGAGGGAAGCTGGGTGGGAGCAGGAAAGCGAACCCAAGGGCTCTGTCTGGAAAGCCACTCGTCTAGGCTAGCACTCACAGATGGGGAAACTGAGACCCAGAGAGGGAAAGCGACTTGCCCAGAGTCACCCAGTGGTCTGTGTCAGAGACCCGACTCACACTCAGGTCTCGCGAGCCCCCATCTTCTGCCTGGCTCACTGCCTCTGCTCCAGGACTCAGGTGGGCTGTGTCCCCATCCCAAGCAGATCTGTCCCCACCAGTGGATATTTGTTGAACAAACGAATGGATCTTGGCTCAGCCAAGACGACGTGTCTCCGAGCCCATGCCCCACCAGCCCTGTCTTCTAGACGGGGTGGAGGTGGCCTTTCTCCCTGCCAGGCCTGTTCCGCACCCCACCTGGCAGGGCCGCTGTGCGGAGGCTGAGCTGGTGATAGGGAGGGACACTTACCTGCAAGACTTCTGCCGGGTCCCCCTTTCTGTGGCTAGCACATCCTGGTTGAGGCTGCAGTGACAACCAGATGGGAGGTGGCCGACGGTGGCCGCGGGTTGAGTGGGAGGAAGGAAATGATGACAGGGACTGGCTTATCCCTGGGCACAGCCCCAGAGGCCTATCTCCAGAGGCAGGAGGCCCTCGGGGCCCTGCGGCCTCAGCCCAGAACCGCAGGGCAACCCCAGCTTGCGGAAGGGGTCCCGCTAGTCCGCCAGTGCCCCGAGGGGCTTCAGGAGCGGGTCTGTGGGGACCGGGCGGCGGCTGGGGTGTGACCCTGTGCATGGCTCTGCGGCTTCCTCCAAACTTCAGTTTTCCTATCGGTGAAATGGGAGCAGAAACCCCGACCCTGCCGCAGATGTGCGGGCTGGCAGCTCCCACCTGCAGAATCCCACACGGGGACAGTGACCGAGTTTTCCCCCCTCGGTCCTTCTGCATAGGTTGAGGA
This sequence comes from Galeopterus variegatus, assembly GCF_000696425.1. Classification (NCBI taxonomy): domain Eukaryota; kingdom Metazoa; phylum Chordata; class Mammalia; order Dermoptera; family Cynocephalidae; genus Galeopterus; species Galeopterus variegatus. The sequence continues at coordinate 139,341 of NW_007726307.1, read as the reverse complement.
GGAAGAATCCTTCTGGGCCCAGGTGTCTTGAGCATCTGTTCCTCATCCTGACGGAGAGCTGCCTGGCCCAGGCCTCTATCAGGCGTTAGTCTCCGGCTAGAATCTAAGACCATTGCTTTATTTGTGCTGCATTTATTTCTACAGCTACATCTTCTTAGGGGAGTGGCAGCTTTCTATTTATGTTAGTAATACAAAGCTCTCTGTAAAAGATGAATGTATTTTAACTTAATTATGTTTTTAGTATTATAAAATATTAATCAAAATTAAGCCTAACAGTAAAATAATATAAATAATAATTATTATAAAACCAAAACATTAATGTTTGCATTTTATGATAAATCATAAACATTTCACTATTATGAAATATCAATTAAGTCAATAGACAGTTTGCAGAGATGGCAGAATTTGTGCACACAGGCAGGTGGGGGTGACTGAAGTCTGGGGAGCCCTGGGGTACAGCAATGCTTGGGGAACATGCGGAAAGGATTCTAGCAACATAAATTAAAGAGAGAAGCCCAGGGCCGGCCCGTGGCTCACTCGGGAGAGCGCAGTGCTGGGAGCACCGAGGCCGCGGGTTCGGATCCTATATAGGGACGGCTGCCCTTACCAGTCAAAAAAAAAAAGAGAGAGAGAAGCCCAGAGTGGCGGGCTGCTGAGGCCAGGCCCGAGGGAGGACGGACAGGCCACTGGGGAGAGAAGGGGCCCTGGGACATTCCCCATGCACACAGCGGGTATGAGCCAAGGACATCAAACTCTGGAAGAGGGTCCTGGGTCCCCAGTCTGGAAGTGCTCAGAACGGCTTAGGGCTGGAGAGGGAAACTGAGGCCCAGTGTAGCTGTGCTGCTGGCCATGGTCACACTGGACCTTGCTCAGCAGGGCTGGGCTTTGCCCTGGCCAAGATGGAGGCAACCAGATGTTCTCCAGCTGTTTTGTTCTTTAAAGCAGGGTTGCAACCCCAGAAATTACAGTGGCCAGGCAGGAAAAGCAAAGGACAAAGGGCTGAGGGATGCTTTAGGCACACACCGTTGGCGTACTGGCCCCTGGGAATGTTCCTCAGGGCCACAGCAGGTGGGACTGTTCTTTTGTATCTTGCACCCCCGTGGGCCGCGCCACCCTCCTGGGCCAGGCTTTCCTGGGGCGGGGGGACCTGCTGTTCCCTCCCGACTCCACCAGTTCTGCTTTCAGGGAAGGAGCTGGGGGCGCCCAGATCCCCCGGGGGCTAAGCTCGATTCCCGAGGGCCCTCTCCCCCAGCTTCTGCTGCTCCACTCAGAGAGAGTGGGGAAGGTGTCATCGGGTCTTCTCAAGTCACACCTGCTCTGGAACCTGCTTGCTACCGTGGGGTCACCTGGTTTGTGCTCAGTGAGGACTCTGACTGCAGCCTGGACCCTGGACAGGGGCCGCTGCCCCGGGCCCTCTCTCCCTCCCTGGCAGATCCCTGGGCACGTCCCCCTCCCCCTGCCCTGCACACCTTCATGGCAGCCGACACCTTCTGTGCGGGGTGACGGGTCCCCAGGTGCGTGGGGATCCCACAGCCCCTAGACCAAGTTTCCTGACCAGATCTGGTGGGGTCCGCACTCTCTTCCTCTTGTACCTCTGAGATTTCTTCTCATTTTTAGCATGTATAACTTAAAACAACAAAATCTACATACATAATCAATCGTTTTCATTGTGAAAACACGAGGATGCTCAGGTGAGCAGGAAGAAGAAAATAAAATTTTCCTCAATCCTAATATCAAGCAAGACTGCCTTTTTTCCCCCACGTGTGTTTTTTCTTACTCAGATTGGATACGTGGGGCCCACGCTCTCCCGGAGCCTCCTTCTCTGCCTGTGAATAAACCCACGTCTCGTCACTGTCCTTCACGGAGCGCGGCCCCGCACGGCAGCGGGCGCGCCGCCCTCTCCTCTCTCCGTTGCTCTGGGGGCCGTACGGGGCCTTCGCGTGGCTGGGTGCTGGGGCAGGGTGCTCCTTCTTGCAGGGGCTGCCCAGGCGGGCCCACCTGCTCTACTGCACTGTTTTCCCTGTGGGGAAACTGAGGCATTCCCCACTCCTGCCCCTTCAGTTCCTTGCTAGGTCCCAGCTCCCTGCACGTGGAGCCCCCTCTCTGGCCTCTTGCTTTCAGTCTGTAAACATTCTCATGGCCTCCTTTATTCTGGAAAAATCTTGTGTGTGTGTTTTGGACACCACAGTGCCCTCCCCTCCCCCTCCCCTTTGCGTCACAGCCAAACCAGGTACAACTGCTGCTCTGTGGCCACCGAGTCCTCCCCTCCAGCTGCTCATCTCCTCTCAGCTTCAAGTCCAGCTCTGCCCACTTGGCCTCTCTCTCTGACTCCAGCCCAGACCTCAGCATCCTGTCCCTCCTGATGTCCCCTCTGAGTGTCCTCTGGGGCTCTTGTGCTCACCGTGGCCTAAAACGGACTTTGTCTCCCCCGAAAGCTGGGTCCTCCTCAGTATTTTTCATCTTCAGGAGAGCAGCACCATCCACCCCATCATTGGATCTGAACCCCAAGTGCCACTGGGGTCCCCCCTCCACTGGCTGACTTCCTTCTGAGGCCACCCTCTTCTGTGGCCCGTTCTCGACTTGCTCTGTCCCTCAGCTGAGCCCACCTCCCACCTCTCTCTCCCTTCTCCTCTGATGTCCTCACTTCCAGGAGGGAACCGGGCCCTCCTCCAGGTCTCCCCTTGCCTCATTGCTGCTCCTGAGCAATTCCTCTTCCTCACTGCATGTGTGGATAACCCATAACATACAATTTTCCATTTTTCAGTGTACAGTCTAGTGGCATTAGTGCATTCACATGGTTGTGCAACCATCACCACCATCTGTCTCAGAACTTTTCCATCTTCCGAAACTCTGCACCTGTTAAAAACCAACTGTTCTCTATGAGTTTTCTGTCTCTGTGAATTTGGCTACTCTAGTACTCAGGTAAATTGAATCATACAATATCTGCCCTTTTGTGATTAGCTTATTTTACTTAGCGTAATATCCTCAAGGTTCATCCATGATGTAGTGTGTATCAGAATTTTTTCCTGTTTAAAGCTGAATAATATTGATTGTGTGGATAGACCACATTTGTCTATCCATTTATCCATCAGTGGACACGTGGGTTGCTTCCACATTTTGTCTATTGAAAGTGATGCTGCTGCGAACATGGGTGTGCAAATATCTCTTCAAGCCCCTGCTTTCAATTTATTTCTGTATATACCCAGATGCTGAATGTACGGTAGTTCCATGTTTAATATTTTGAGGAACAGCTACTCTGTCTGCACAGCAGCTGCACCATTTTACGTTCCCACCAGCAGGACACAAGGGTTCCAATTTCTCCACATCCTTGCCAACACTTTTTTTCTGTTTTTTATTTAAAAAATTTTTTAAAAACTAATAACAGCCATGCTAATGGAACCAACAAGCATACATTTAATTTTTAGAGGATCAGAAATATCCATTTTGCTCAGTTTAATAATTAGCCTATAGTCATTACGGCAATTAAACAGGTAGACTTTAGTGTGTGGGAACTTGCAACAAAGATTACAAGAAGTTGGGCTGGCCCGTGGCTCACTTGGGATAGTGTGGTGCTGATAACACCAAGGCCACGGGTTTGGATCCCTATTTAGGCATGGCCGGTTAGCTCACTTGGGGGAGCGTGGTGCTGACAACACCAAGTCAAGGGTTAAGATCCACTTACTGGTCATCTTTAAAAAAAAAAAAGGTTACAAGAAGTTGCTTAAAGAATATTCTGTTTATCTCAAAGAAATATGCAATCAATTAAGCATAAAGTAATAGTGATAATAGTTTAAACAATGGTCACTAGTGATTTAGAGCCGCAAGATACTTCTGCTGTTTGCCTTGAAAGTAACAATACTGATGTACAGATTCAAGTCATTTTGCAGATTCTTGAGGTTAGAGGTGAACAGAATCCCCAACTACTGTCATGTAGACTGCCCAACTTCTAGATAGGATGACACCAAGGACAGAAACAAATCAGATTAAAGAAACTGCTGAAGCTGCATGAGGGTCAGCCAATCAGATATGTCCATGAGCTATTCATAAGCCCTAACCATTTATCTTTAATTTTGGCCTTTAAAAATCCATGACTGAAAGCAAACAGGGGCTGAGGGCTGCAGCCCCCTCTACCTGGAAGCAGGCAGGAGAGCATGCCTGGGGTCCTAGGCAAGGAGCTGAGGGCCACAGCCCCCTCAATCCAGAAGCAGACAAGAGAGTACACTGAAAACACCACTTCCGCATGGGTGGCCCACCGCAGCCACCACAGCCACAGCTGCTGAAAAAGCAGCTTGACACCACAGCAGCAGCCATAGCCACCATGCAGGTGGCCTGCTGGACATTCAACTGCATTGACACAAGGAGAGTCACCAGTAGAGACTGGAAAAAGAAGAGGATATCTCTCTCCTCAAAGCCCACTCCAGAGTAATAGAAGAAGCGACTGTTCTACTAGGTGACCAGACATCAACATAGAAACACTAGAAATATGAAAATCCAAGAAAATATGACACCACCAAAAGAATACAGTAATTCTCAAATACAGACCCTATAGAGCAGAAAACCCTTGAAATGACTGAAAAGGAATTCTGAGCCACAACTTGAAGGAAATTCACTGAGATACGAGAAGACTTAGACAACATAATGAAACAACAGCAAGAAATGCAGGATACGAAAGAGGAAAAGAGATTAATACCTTAAAAAAGAATGTGGCCCAACTCATGGAACCGAAAGATTCACTCCCCAAAATAAAAAACACAACCAATAGCTTAAGCAGCAGGCTAGAACAAGCAGACAAAAGAATTTCTGATTTTGAAGATAGTTTTCTTGAAATAACCCAGGCAGGCAAAAAAAAAAGGAAAAAAGAATTTTTAAAAGTGAAGAAAATCTAAGAGAGCAGACAACCTGAAGCACACAAACGTTTGAATCATGGGTGTTCCAGAAGGGGAGGAGAAAGGGAAAGGACATGGAAAACCTATTCAATGAAATAATAATGAAAAACTTCCCAAGTATAGGGAGAGACACAGACCTTCAGATTCAGGAGGCTCAGAGATGTCTAAACAGATTCATCCCCAAAAGCTCCTCTCCAAGGCATGGTATAGTCAAACTGGCAGAGCTCAAAGACAGAGAATTCTAAAAGCAGCAAGAGAAAAGCATCAGGTCACCTATAAAGGAGCCTCTATCAGACTAACAGCAGACTTCTCAACAGAAACTCTACAGGCCCGAAGAGAATGGGATGATGTATTCAAAGTACTAAAAGAAAAAAACTGCCAGCCAAGAATACTATATCTGGCAAGACTATCCTTCAAAATGAGGGAGAAATAGTGTATTTTCCAGACAGACAAAAGCTGTGGGAGTTCACCACCACACAAACAGCCCTACAAGAAATCCTGAAGGAAGTCTTGCATCTGGAATCTGAAAAATGATAGTCACTACTGTGAATTCACAAGAAAGAACAAAACCTACTGGTAGAACAAAAATGCAAATGAGAAAGAGAAAGAAACTAAATCTTACCACCACAAAAAGCCATAGTGACAATGTAATAATGCCCCTACTTTATTTCTGGTTTTAGTAATTTCAGTCTTCTCTCTTTTTTCTTGGTGAGTCTAGATAAAGACTTGCAAGTTTTGTTGATCTTTTTGAAGACTCTTGGTTTTGTTGATTTTCTCTATTGTTTTTTAATTCCTTATTTCATATATTTTTGTTGTAATCTTTGTTATTTCCTACTTATATTTGCTTTTGGTTTAGTTTGCTCTTTTTCTATTTTCTCCAGGTAGAAGTTTACATTACTGATTTGAGATTTTTCTTATTTTTAATATAGGTGTTTACAAGTATAAATTTTCCTCTAAGCACTGCATGAGCCCTGCACACTATAAATTTTGATATGTTGTGCTTGGATCTTTATCTCAAAGTGCTCTCTGATTTCTCTGTGTTTTTTCTCCTTACCCATTGTTAATTTAGGAGAATGTTGTTTAATTTCCACACATTTGTGAGTTTTCTAAATTTCCTTCTGTTTTTGTGGTCAGAGAACATATTTTCTATGATCTTAGTCTTTTATTTTTTTTTTAAGGAAAAACTTAAACAAACAAAAAGTTCATGGAAAGATTTCCATTATCTTTCTATTTTTTCATGAGCTTTTTGAAGTGCCCTTGTGTTTGTATTCTGTTTTACTGAGTTTTTATGCAATTTATGTTGCTAAACTTAGATATTTAATTTCTGTCCTTGATTCCTTTTTATTAAGTGGACTTGTTGATTTGTTTAAAAATTAATTAGCCTTTGAAAAATTTAATATCTTCTGTTGAAGTTAATTTGATATTTGCATGCTTTTGGAAGACTTTAGAGAACTATTTCAAATAATTGTAGAGATTATAAAATGAAATATGTAAATTTTAATAAGTTTTACATCTCCAGTTTTTGTGAAAATTAGAAGCCCTGTTTTCTACAGAGTATTTTGTTATTCATCTGTTATTCAGTTTATATATATTATTTGAATAAATAAATTTGCATATCCTTGTTTAAAAAAAAAAACAACTCTTGGTCAAAAAAAAAAAAAAAAAAAAAAAAAGAAAGCCAACAGGGACTTCAGGTTTAAAGTGATAGCTTCCCATTCTCCTTGCTGAGCCCTGCAGTAAAGACTGCTTCACTGCAAATCTAGGTGTTTGGTGTTTGGTTTAGCTGTGCACTGGGCAGGTGTACCTTACTTGTTTGGTAACACCAATGGGTGTGAAGTGGTATCTCGTTGTTTTAATTTGCATTTCCTTGATAATTAGTGAAGCTGAGCGTCTCTTCATGTGCTTGTAGGCCTATTTGTAGATCTTTGGAGAAATGTCTATTCAATTCCTTTGTCCATTTTTTTCTTTTTTAAAGATGACTGGCAAGGGGATCTTAACCCTTGACTTGGTGTTATCAGCATCACACTCTCCCAAGTGAGCTAACTGGCCATCCCTATATGGGATCCGAACCTGTGGCCTTGGTGTTATCAGCACCACTCTCTCCCGAGTGAGCTACGGGCCGGCCCCCTTTGTCCATTTTTAAAGCAGTTTACTTGTTTTGTTGTTGTTGAGTTGTAGGAGTTCTTTATGTATTTTGGATGTTAGCCTCTCACTAAATATGTGATTTCCAAATATTTTGTCCCATACTGTGGGTTGCCTATTGATATTGTTTTTTGATGCACAATTTTTTTCCCCTGAAGTCCAATTGATTTTTTTTCTTTTGTCACCTGTACTTTTGTTGCAAATCTAAGAAATTGCTGCCAAATTCAATGTCATGAAGCTTTCCACCTATGTTTTCTGAGAGTTTTGTAGTTTTAGCTTTTATGTTTAGGTCTTTGAGCCATTTTGAATGAATCTTTGTATAAATCCCAGCTTTTCTGAAGTGCGTCTTGTCTGTGAGGCCACCTGCTCCTGGGCTCACAGCTTCCTCTCTCCCATGTGTGCAGCTCTCTGACTCTAGCACCCATGAGGATGACCCTTGGGCATGCTGGCCTCAGGGTCTGTTGGCCCCTTTCCCGCAGTGCTCCTGCCCCATGCTGTGCCTCAGCCACTCACCCCCACAGTCCTGTCTGAGACTTGCCATCACCAGCAACTGTCCCTCCTTGAAGTCTTGATTCAAGCACCTCCACTTTCCAGCTCAGGCTGGCTCCAGCCCATCTCTGATCAGGCCAGCAACCCTATCACTTTTCTTTTATATCTTTCACCGTTATGGCCTCACAAGCTGACTCAGGGGTGACTGCTATCCCCCAGTGTCCACTCTCCCCTTCCTTCACACTAATAGGATTTTAGCCTGATGCATGGCTTTCTAGCTGAAGACTACATTTCCCAGCCTCCTTTGCCTTTAGAGACAATCATGTGACTAAGCATAGGCCAATGGAGGAAGAGGAATCAGTGAGGGATGTGGCTACTGGGTCTGCTCGCAGGAAGAGGAGCTATTTGCCACGTCCTCTTTTCCTCCTTCCTGCTGGCTGCAGGAGGCTGGAGAGGTCATCTTGGCCCATGGAGAGTAGCTGAGTTTAGAATGGCAGAGCAAAAAGACAGAAGGAGCCTGAGTCCTTGACGATTTTGGAACTGCCATTCCAGCTCTGGACTTTTTCCCTGGAGAAAGAGAACATTGTGTTTTGTTTAAGCCTCTGCCTTTTCAGGTCTCCTTGTTCAGCAGCTGAAGTGCTCCTGCCACAAACCCCACTGATCTGCCTGCAGTGGCGCCCACACATTCTGCCTTTCCCCTGCTACAATGGGAGGAGGTCCTACTCCTGTCTCATGCTGGGTGGGCAGAATTCCTAGGAATGGTTCCCAGGATTCCACCCCCTCACTTGGGAGCCTGTGAAAGTGCTGAGCCATCCCCCCAGTGACTGTGTTGTTTTATGGTACAGTAGACCCTAAAAAAAGGAGACTTTCCAGGAGGGCCTAGTCCTTAAACACAGAGAACGTCCTCTGGCTGGTGGAAGAGGAAGTGAGAGATTCGAAGCACGAGGGGATGACGTGACACATGCCACTGATGACTTGAAGATAAAGCGGGACCGGGATCTTCCCACAGCCTGGGCGGGCTTGCAGGCAGATTCTCCCAGAGCCTCCAGAGGGGACAGAGCTCTGCCCACACCTTGGTTTCTGCCTTGGGAGACCATAAGCCAAGAACCTGGATGAGGCATGTCATGCCCAGACTTGTGACCCACAAAAAGAGAGAAAATAGCCTTTAAGTTCGCGGTAACTTAGTACAGCAGCAGTAAAACCAGTGGGAGCTCTGCTCTGAATCCTGTCCTCCTCCACCTCTCAGGGCATCGCCGCAGCTGTTCCCTCTTTCTCCACATTGTCAGTTCTTTCTTCCCTGGGTCATTCCCATCCAGCTACAAACAGCCCATAATATTGCCCTTTTATCTGAATATTATCTGATAATATAACCACTATCTGATTTTTCTTTGTCCAACCAGTATCTGATTTTTCCACTTCTGTCCTCCACAGAGCTCCTCTGGAGGGCTGTCTACACTCGCGGTGGTCTCGGCCTCTGAAGGCACTGAGTTACCCACCCTTCTGCCTGTACTGCTGCCGCCCTGGCTGTCTGTGGCCCATGAGGCCACTGGCGTTTGGCCCCTGCCCATGTCTCAATCTTATTGCTCACCCTCCTCTTTGCTCATTAATCTCCAGGCACGCCGACTCTCTTTCTGGAACACTCCAGCACCTTCCCACCCCGGGGCCTTTGCCTTTGCTGTGCCCTCTGCCTGCAGCCCCCTTTTGCAGATCCACACCCAGCTTCTTCCTGATTGTCAGTCTGTCTCAGTTCAAATGACCCCTCTTCAAAGCCCCCCAGCTAAGGCAGCACTTCCATCCTTCTGCACCATATGCTCCATTCGATTTCGTTCATAGCACTTATCTGAAATTATCTTATTTTTACATTTTTTGTGAGTTTATTAAATGCCTTCTCCTGCTGAATGTGAGCTTCAAGAGGGTGGGGACTCTGTTCCATTTAACTGTTATATCCCCAGCACCTCTGTCTGTCACATAAGCATTGTTTAATAAACATGTGTTGGCCCTGCTGGCCATCTCTCCTCTAGTTCTGGCCTTTTCCATATCTCACTGTTGTCTCCTTGATGCTGGTCTCTGCTTCTGGTTACAGAGGTGTGACCTTACCATTTCCCTGCTCAGCTCCCTACTGTCTTTGGGATAAAATCTACCTCCTCGGCAGGGTTCTCCTTGGCCTTCATCTTCTCTGGCCTCACCTGTCATCTCTTCCTGACCTGAAGCTTCATGGTAGATTGTCCTTGTCCCTTACTCCCTACCCCACATGCCGATTCCTGTCTCTGTATCTTTGCCTCTGTGGGACCCTCTTCCAGGAGCCCTCCCTGGAATTTTGCCTGGTACATTCCATTCTTTAAGATCCACCGAGGGCGTGGCCTTTTCCAGGAAGCCCTCCCTGATCTGCTCCCCTGGGTGCTTCTTTTTGCTTGTTTGCCTGCCCACGAGCCCAGCAGCTCCTTGGAGAGCCACTGGGGACACACATCTGCAGGGGAAGGGTAATGTCATGGGTGCTTGTTCACAGAGCAAGGGAGTGACGGAAAGCTGGTTGAGGCTCTCAGGTGATTTCAAGTGATACACACCTACAACTTAAATAACGAGAAACACAAGGGAAACAATCCCTCTGTTCTCATTCCCTGGTGTGAAGGAGACAGCCTCAGTTTGGTAATTGTATTATAAGAGAAGCTGTTTAGGAAAATCTATACATTGGAGGCTGGATCCATTCATATCCCCCTGAAACAATTTCTCCTTCTCATGGGAAGCAGACAGATGAAGAGGCAGTGACTGTCACATAGCGTTTCTAGCCTGCGTGCAACCAGGAGGAAGTGGGTACACCCTATCCACCACCGCCAGGGACAGGACCAGAAACCCTGCTCGCTGCTTCTTTGCAGATACATGTCTCTATCCATCCAGCTGTTCAGAGCCGGGCTGTGGGGCAGCATGCCTGGCATGCAAACCTGGTTTTGCTACTTACTAGCTCTGTGACCTTGGGCTATAGTCTCAGCTTCTCTCTGCCTCAGTATCCTCATATGTAAAACAGGGAAGGTCAAAGAACCCGCTTCCCCAGGTTGCTGTGAGGATCGAGTAGTTACTATGTAGAGTGCTTTGCTGAGAGCCTCACACCCTCTGATACACCCTGTGGTGTCCCAGACTTTGTCTCTTGTGATTAAGAGAATCAAGCACAGTTTAGCTTGGCACAGGGGTGTCCCTCCCCCAGCTTGGCAGCCCTAAACACCAAGACTTTGACCTGTCTCAGCTTTGCTTGTCCCCTCAGGTTCAGCATCCATACCTGGTCAGAAATGAACAATGTCATTTTATTTTCTGTGAACTTACTGTGATGTCACTTTCTTTGTGTGGCGGGTGAGACTGGTTTTGCAATGAAATTAGAACATAGGGACTTTCCTTCTTAAAATACATTACCTAAGCTTAAAAAGAGAACTGATTCTAAGAAAATGTTAAGTAAATAATAGCACAGATGATGCCAGAAGAGGGGACATCTGAATGAGTTGAACTTGGACTCCGTGACCCATGCCTGAAAGGCACTCTGCACCCTGGTCCGTTCGTTCCTCCAGTCAACGAATGCGTTCTCCACCTAGTGGCAACAGTGTGAAACTACAGGATACTTTTTGGTGGCGGTGGGGACAATTTAAGGTCAACGGAATGATTTTTTTTTTTTTCCAGAGAGAGAACATCAGTTAGGATTTCCCAGAGAATGTTTTTAACGAGTTGCATGCAGGCCATTTGAACAATCCCCTCAAGAAAAAAGGCAGAAGCGTGGTAGATGGGAAGCCTGTCCACAAATACCCCCCCCCACCCTCCCCGGCCGCTGTTTGGGCACGAGACCGGGGTAGGTGCACAGAGCTCCCTGCTCAGAAGTGTCCTGTGCTCGGGGTTTCAACTCCTGAGGCTGCTGTCTTGAAATGTGTAGCAATTTTATCTTTGAATTTGTGTTTCGTAAGTGAAGTCCAACGGAACGACTGAAACCTGGGGACATCCCCGATTTTCCCGAGCCACCCTCTGACCCCAGTCTGAGGAGGAGTGCGGGGCTTAAGAAAACCTGCTTGACCAGGCAGGACAGGCTGGATTCCCACGGAGTAACATATTTAGTTAATAATAAGGTAAGAATAGAGCTGATTAAACAGACTTCCTCACTGGGCCAGCCCGGTGGCGCACTGCTACAGTGCACCGCTTGGGAAGCGCGGTGGCGCTCCCGCCGAGGGTTCGGATCTCACATACAGACCGGTTCCCGCTCACTGGCTGAGCGAGGGGCGGGNGGGCCCAGCACCGAGGGTTGCGATCCCGTTGCCGGTCCCGGTCCAGTACGGGCGTGACACTGAGGGTTGCGATCCATTGCCGGACACGAAAAAAGACAAAAAAAAAAAAAACCAGACTTCCTCAGGCTAAGACTTGATTTGAAGCTCAGGATGTTTGTTCCTGAAATAAATGACTTACAGCTTAGGATATCATCTGTAACACCGATCTACAGTTGTCTTTGCAGGTAACCAACAACTACAAACCTGCTTTGAAGCACATACACCCAGAACCCCAAGGTGTCATGGCAAGATGCCAGGAACAATTATGCTGAAAAAATATTAATTGTGATTCTAAGCTATTGGGGAGTCTGGGGTCTTAAAACTTCCCTTGGCTACCATGGGCTCCTTTAAATGGCCACTATAGTAGATTGAATTATGTTCCCCCAAAACTCATTGAAGCTTGAGTTGTGTCCCCCAAGTTTTATGTACTAGAAACTTAGCCCCACTGTGACTGTTAAGAAGGTGAGAAATCCTATTTTGGTAATTGAAAGGTGAAGCTTTAAAGAGGTGATTGGATTGTAGGACAATGTCATAATGAATAGACTAAAAATGGTGGTCAGGGGCATGGTTCTGAGGGCTTTAAAAGAAGAGGAGAGAGTGTGCGTGTGTCTCTCTCTCTGCTCTCTCTGCTTCCACTGTCTTGCAATGTGAGAGCCCTGGGTCATTGTCACTACCACCAGATGGACTTTGGACTTCTCAGCCTCAGAAACTGTAAGCAATAAATTTCATTTTCTTTATAAATCACCCAGTTCCGTGTATTCTGTTATAAACAACACAAAACAGACTAATGCAGCCATCCAGACATTAACACTGCAAGCTTTGGTGTGAGAGGTTTCTCAGATGTTTGGGCAGTGGATGACGGACCCATCTCGGTTTGGTAACACAATGAGCATGCACGGGGGATGTGGGGCCTGGGCTCACATGGAGTGCCCCCTCCTATCAAACCCCTGCTTTGGCCACCTGCACCCTTGAACCCTGTGCCCCCAGGTCCTGGCCTGTGCTCGGCCAGGCTGCACTGTATCTGAGGGGGAACCAGAAGCCATCAGGCCTGAGCAAGCGTGTGTACACTCACCCCCTTCCCCTGAGAACCTCTGTGCCTGTGAGTGCTCCTTCAGCTGTCTCTGAGCCTGGGGGGACTCGTTTCCTCCTTCCAACCTGCTGGTGATTATTGTCAGGCCTCCCATAGTTACTGACATACCTAAATATCTGCCAGAAACACACACACTTCACCCTGAATTCTGATGAAGCATGAATTTGTTAGAAAATGTATTTGTTATCTATTGCTGCATAACAAATCATTCCTCAAACTAGCAGCCTGAAACAATAACATTGTTTCATTTATTGTCTCACATGGTTTCTGTGGGCCAAGAATTTGGGAGTGGCTTAGTTGGGCAGTTCTGGTTCTGGATGTTGCAGTCAAGATCTCAGCTGGACAGGGCTGGGAGCAGCAGAGGACTTGACCAGGGCTGGAGGAGACGTGTCTGAGATGTGAGCCATGGCTCTTGGCAGGAGGCCTCAGTTCCTGCTAGCCACTGACAGGAGCCTTTGAGGACTCTGCAGGTGGCCCTCCCCACAGGGGTGCTTGGGAGTGCTCATGACATAGCAGCTGGCTTCCCCCAGAGCAAGTGATGTGAGAGAGTGAGCCAGGCTTGCTCTTACATTTTACATTCTATGGCTTTGGACAAATATATAGTGACTTGTATTTACCAATATATGAGAGTAGTTAAAAAATTCATGGAAAAATAGAATGTCTGGATGTGCCATAGTTTATTTATTCATTCACCTACAGAAGGACATGTTGGTTGTTTCCAAATTTTGGCTTTATGATGAAAGCTGCTATACACATCCATGCGTGGGTTTTTGTGTGGACATGTTTTCAGCGCCACTGGGTGAATACCACTGCTGGATTTTATGGTGAGAGGATGTTCAGTTTTGTAAGAAACTGCAAAACTATCTTCCAAAGTGGCTGTACTATTTTTCCACCAGCAGTGAATGAGAGTTCCTGTTGCTTCGCATCCTCACCAGGATTTGGTGTTTCAGTGTTTTGACCATTCTAATAGGTGTGTAGTGGTATCTCATTGTTTTAATATGCAATTCCCTAATGATATGGTGATGTTGAACATGTTTTCATATGCATATTTTCCATCTGTGTATCTTCTTTGATGAGGTATCTGTTTAGATCTTTTGCCCATTTTTCAATCAATTATTCATATTCTTATTGTTAAGTCTTAAGAGTTCTTTGTATATTTTGGATAATAGTCCTTTATCAGATATGTCTTTTGCAAATATTTTCTTACAGTCTGTGGCTTGTACTCCCATTCTCTTGACAGAATCTTTTGCAGAGTGGAAGTTTAAATTTTAATGAAGTCCAGATGAGATCTGTAGTGATGTTCCCTCTTTCATTGTGATATTAGTAATTTAAGTCTTTCTCTTTTTTCTTTAATTAGCCTGATTAGAGGCTTATAGGTTTTATTAATCTTTCCAAAGAACCAGCTTTTGATTTTGTTAATTTTCTCTTCTGGTTTTCAAATAGATTGATTTCTGCTCTAATTTTTATTATTTCTTTTCTTCTGCTTACTTTTGAGTTAATATGTTCTTCTTTTTGTAGTTTCCTAAGGTTGAATCTTATTGATTTTAGATCTTTCTACTTTTCTAATATATGCATTAAATGGTATAAATTTCCCTCTAACCATTGCTTTTGCTGTATCCCACAAATTTTATAGGTTGTATTTTTATTTTTATTTAGTTCAAAGTATTTTAAATTTTCTCTTGAGATTTCTTCTTTGACCCATATGTTATTTAGAAGCAAGTTGTTTAATTTCTAAGTATTTCAAGATTTTCAAGCTATTTTTCTGTTATTGATTCCAGTTTAATTCTATTGTTGTTTGAGAGCATTGTATGATGCCTAGTCTTTAAAGTTTGTTAAGGTGTGTTTTATGGCCCAGAATGTGGTCTATCTTGGTGAATGTTCTGTGAGTTTGAGAAGAATGCATATTCTGCTGTTCTTGGATGAAATATTCTATGGATGTCAATTAGATTCCATTGATTGATGGTGCTGTTGAGTTCAACTGTGTCCTTACTGATTCTCTGCCTGAGGATTTGGATCTGTCCATTTCTGATACAGGGTGTTAAAGTATCCAACCAAAATGATGGATTTATTTATTTCTCCTTACAATTCTATCAGTTTTTGTTTCTATTTTGTTACTCTCTTTTTAGGTACTTACACATTAGGGATTGTTATGTCTTCTTGGAGAACTGACCCATTTATCAGTATGTAATGCCCCTTTTTAACCCTGATAATTTTCCTTGCTCTGAAGTTTTTTCTGTCTGAAATTAATATAGCCATTCTGGAATTCTTTTGATTAGTATTGGCATTGGGAATATCTTTCTCCATTCCTTTACTTCTAATCTATATGTGTCTTTATATTTAAAGTGGGTTTCTTCTAGACAACATATACTTGGGACTTGTTTTTTGATCCCTCCTGACAATCTCTGTCTTCTAATTGGTACACTTAGAACATTGATGTTTAAAGTGGTTGACATATGAAGGTACTTCAAAAAGTTTGTGGAGAGGGCCAGCCCGTGGCTCACTTGGGAGAGTGTGGTGCTGATAACACCAAGGCCGCAGGTTCTTCAGTTATACATTTTCTTCTTTTTTTAAAAAAATTTTTTTAGTGGTTGTCCTAGAGTTTGCAGTATACATTTACTAATCCAAGTCTACATTCAANTACTCCCATTCTCTTGACAGAATCTTTTGCAGAGTGGAAGTTTAAATTTTAATGAAGTCCAGCTTATCAATCATTTCTTTAATGGATTGTGCCTCTGGTGTTATATTTAAAAAGTTATTACCATACCCAAGGTAATCTAGATTTTCTCCTGTGTTATCTTCTAGGAGTTATCTTGCTGTTTACATTTAGGTCTGTGGTCTATTCTGAGTTAATTTTTGTGAAGGGTGTAAGGTCTGTATCTAAATTTATTTATTTTTCATGTGAATGTGCAATTGTTCTAGCACCATTTGTTGAACAAACTTTCTTTTTTTCATTGAATTGTCTTTGCTCCTTTGTCAAAGATCAGTTGACTGTATTTATTTATTTGTGTCTATTTCTGGGCTCTCTGTTCTGTTCCATTGATCTATTTGTCTTTTCTTTCATAAATAGCACACTGTCTTGATTACTACAGCTTTATAGTAGGTCTGAAGTTGGGTAATGTCAATCCTACAATTTTTTTCTCATCCTCCACTGTTGAGTTGGCTAATCTCAGTCTTCTGCGTCTCCATATAAATTTTAGAATCAGTTTGTCAATATCCACAAAACAACTCTCTGGGATTATGACTGAGATAACATTGAATTTATAGATCAAGTTGGGAAGAACTGACATCTTGACAATAGTGAGTCTTTCTAACCATGAACATTTTATATTTTTCCATGTGTTTAGTTCTTTGATTTCTTTCATTAGAGTTTTATAGTTTTCCTCATATAGATCTTGTACATATTTCATACCTAAGCATTTTCTTTTTTGAGTTGTAAATGTAAATGGTATTGTGCTTTTATTTTCAAATCCCACCTGTTCATTGCTGGTATATAGGAAAGCAGTTGACTGTTGTATATTACTCTTGTATCTCGCAACTTTGCTATAATTCCTTATTAGTTCCAGTAGATATTTTGTTGTGGTTGGTTCTTTTGGATTTTTAGATGATCATATCATCTGTAAATTGAGATGGGTTTACTTCTTTCTTCACAATGTGTATACCTTCTATTTACTTTTCTTGTCCTACTGAATTAGCTATGACTTCCAGTAAGATATTGAGAAGGAGTGGTTAGAGAGGACATCTTTAATCCCTGATCTTAGCAGGAAAGCTTGTTTCTCACCATTAAGTGTGATGTCTGCTGTAGGGTTTTTTTTGTTTGTTTTTTGTTTGTTTGTTTGTTTTGCTGTAGATGTTCTTTATGAAGTTGAGGAAGTTCTCTTCTGTTCCTAGTTTTCTGAACATTTTTATCATAAATGGGTGTTGGATTTTGTCAAATGCTTTTCTGTATTTATTGATATGATGATGTGATTTTTCTTCTTTAGCTTGCTGATGTGATGTATGACATGAATTGATTTTCAAATGTTGGACCAGTCTTGCATACCTGGGATAAATCTCACTTGGTCACGGTGTATAATTTTTTTAATACATTGTTTGACTCGATTTACTAATGTTTTTTGAGGGATTTTGCATCTGTGTTCATGAGAGATAAGGGTCTGTAGTTTTCTTGTAGTGCTTTTGTCTGGTTTAGGTATTAGGGTAGTACTGGCCTCATAGAATGAGTTAGGAAATATTCCCTCTACTTTAATCTTCTGGAAGATTGTAGAGAATTGGTATAATTTCTTCCTTAAAGTTCTCTGTAGAATTTATCAGTGAACCCATCTGGGTCTTTTCCTTCTGTTTTGGAAGGTTATTAATTATTGATTAAGTTCTTTAATATACATAGACCTATTCAGAGTGTCTATTTCTTCTTGTATGTGTTTTGGCAGATTGTGTCTTTCAAGGAATTGATCCATTTCATATAGGTTATTGAATTCATGGGCATAGAGGTATTCCTTTAATATATTTTTGATGTCCATGAGATCTGTAGTGATGTTCCCTCTTTCATTGTGATATTAGTAATTTAAGTCTTTCTCTTTTTTCTTTAATTAGCCTGATTAGAGGCTTATAGGTTTTATTAATCTTTCCAAAGAACCAGCTTTTGATTTTGTTAATTTTCTCTTCTGGTTTTCAAATAGATTGATTTCTGCTCTAATTTTTATTATTTCTTTTCTTCTGCTTACTTTTGAGTTAATATGTTCTTCTTTTTGTAGTTTCCTAAGGTTGAATCTTATTGATTTTAGATCTTTCTACTTTTCTAATATATGCATTAAATGGTATAAATTTCCCTCTAACCATTGCTTTTGCTGTATCCCACAAATTTTATAGGTTGTATTTTTATTTTTATTTAGTTCAAAGTATTTTAAATTTTCTCTTGAGATTTCTTCTTTGACCCATATGTTATTTAGAAGCAAGTTGTTTAATTTCTAAGTATTTCAAGATTTTCAAGCTATTTTTCTGTTATTGATTCCAGTTTAATTCTATTGTTGTTTGAGAGCATTGTATGATGCCTAGTCTTTAAAGTTTGTTAAGGTGTGTTTTATGGCCCAGAATGTGGTCTATCTTGGTGAATGTTCTGTGAGTTTGAGAAGAATGCATATTCTGCTGTTCTTGGATGAAATATTCTATGGATGTCAATTAGATTCCATTGATTGATGGTGCTGTTGAGTTCAACTGTGTCCTTACTGATTCTCTGCCTGAGGATTTGGATCTGTCCATTTCTGATACAGGGTGTTAAAGTATCCAACCAAAATGATGGATTTATTTATTTCTCCTTACAATTCTATCAGTTTTTGTTTCTATTTTGTTACTCTCTTTTTAGGTACTTACACATTAGGGATTGTTATGTCTTCTTGGAGAACTGACCCATTTATCAGTATGTAATGCCCCTTTTTAACCCTGATAATTTTCCTTGCTCTGAAGTTTTTTCTGTCTGAAATTAATATAGCCATTCTGGAATTCTTTTGATTAGTATTGGCATTGGGAATATCTTTCTCCATTCCTTTACTTCTAATCTATATGTGTCTTTATATTTAAAGTGGGTTTCTTCTAGACAACATATACTTGGGACTTGTTTTTTGATCCCTCCTGACAATCTCTGTCTTCTAATTGGTACACTTAGAACATTGATGTTTAAAGTGGTTGACATATGAAGGTACTTCAAAAAGTTTGTGGAGAGGGCCAGCCCGTGGCTCACTTGGGAGAGTGTGGTGCTGATAACACCAAGGCCGCAGGTTCGGATCCTTTATAGGGATGGCCGGTTTGCTCACTGGCTGAGCGTGGTGCTGACACCACCAAGTCAAGGGTTAAGATCCCCTTACTGGTCATCTTTAAGAAAAAAAAAAGTTTGTGGAGAAATAGAATGAAAGATAATACAAATCTCTCTATGAACATTTTCAAGTACGTTCATGTTTACCATGCTTGTTACTGTTTCAACTCAATGCTCTTTTTCTTTATTCTGCCTTTTGTGGTTTTAATTCAGCATTTTATGATTCCGTTTTCTCCCCTTTCTTAGCATATCAGTTATACATTTTCTTCTTCTTTCTTCTTTTTTTAAAAAATTTTTTTTAGTGGTTGTCCTAGAGTTTGCAGTATACATTTACTAATCCAAGTCTACATTCAAATGACGCTATATTTCTTCACGGGTAGTGAAAGTACCTTATAATAACAAAACGTTCCTGATTCCTCTCTCCTTCTCTTGTCTCATTGCTGTCGTTCATCTCACTTATACATAAACCATAATCACAGCATGCTCTGTTGCTATTAATATTTTGAACATTGACTGTCATCAGTTAGATCAAGTAAGAATAAGAAAAATAAATGTTTTTATTTTACCTTCACTTATTCTTTCTCTAACACTTTCCCTTTCTTTATGTAGATCTGAGTTTTTGACCTATATAATTTTCCTTCTCTCTGAGGAACTTTTAACATTTCTTACAAGCCAGATGTACTGGCAACAAATTCCCTAAGTCTTTGTCTGAGAAAGTCTTTATTTCTCCTTTACTTTTGAAGGATAATTTCACAGGATACAGAACTGTGGGTTTTTTGTTTTGTTTTTTAATTCTCTCTACATATTAAGTATTTCACTTCACCATCTTCTTGCTTGCATGGTTTCTGAAAAGTCAGATGTAATTCATATTTTTGCTCCTCTATGGGTAATGTATTACTTTTCCCCTGGCTTCTTTCAAGATTTTTTCTTTAATTTTCTGCAGTCTGCATGTGATGCCTAGATATATATTTTTCTTTCTTTTTGTTTTTGCATTTATCCTGCTTGTGTTCTCTGAGCCTCCTGGCTCTGCAGTTTGGTGCCTGGCACTAATTTCAGTTATTATTGCTTCAAGTATTGTTTGTGTTTCTATTTTTTCTTCTCCTTCTGGTATTCCCATTACACATAGCTTACACGCTTTCTAACAGTTTTGTAACAGTTTTGTACACAGTTCTTGGGTATTCTGTTTTTCCCCCCCACCAGTCTTTTTTCTCTTCACTTTTCAGTTTTGGAAGCTTCTAGTGACTTATTGTCAAGCTCGGAGATTTTTTGCTTCAGTGGTGTCCTGTCTACTAAGCCCATGGAGGCATTCCTCATTTCTGTGACAGTGTTTTTCTTTCTTAGAATGTCCATCTCTGGGCTCACTATCCCTGTGTTCTTGCGTGTTGTTTACTTCGTCCATTAGAGCTCCTGCATAATAATCGTAGTTGTTTTAAATTCATGATCTGATAATTCCAGCATCTCTGCCATGGCTGGTTCTGGTTTGATGCTTGCTCTGTTTCTTCACACTGTGCCTTTTGCTTTTCATATGCCTTATGGTTTCTTGCTGAAAGGTGGACTGATGATGTACTGGGCAACAGGAACTCTAGTAAATAGGCCTTTAGCGAAGTGGAGTTAAGGAGAGGGGAGAGGGAAGCCTTCTGTGTTCTTGTGATTAGGTCTTGGTCTTTTTGTGAGCTTGTGCCCCGGGCTATGAACGTCTCAGGTTTTTTCTCCTTTAGGTGGAACAGGATGGCTACAGGGGGTGGGAGCTGGGTATTTCCCTTCCCCCAGGTTGGTTAGGCCCTAATAAAACCTCAATAGGTTAGGCTCTGGGAAAATAGTTTCTTTTGAGGGGAGGCCTTGTTAAAAAGAACAGAATGCTCTTGGTCTATATCAAAATGGTTACTTTTCCCTTACGCCCGCCAGAAGCACGAGGAGATTTTTGTTCAGTCTTCACCATGAGAACCTACTAGAGCTCCTGGAGGAAAAACTCACACAAGTGTGGCCCCTATGAATGGGTCCCCCTGGAGTTTTTAACTCTGAGACTCGGTCACATTGAATTTTAACATATGAGTAGGTCATGTAACCACCACCACAATCAGGATACGGAACAGCCGACCCCCTTACTGAGCAGGGGCACACTGGGTCTGCACCCCCAGGGTCGTGCAGTCATTAGCGGCAGAGCTGGGGAAGCAGGGCCCCGTGGACTCTGGCTGAGCTGGAGGCACAAGCTGCAGGCAGCCCCTCTGCTCAGACCAGCCTCCCCAGGCCCGGCCCTGTGCACTGGCCCCTGACGGGTCCTGGGGCCCTTCCCAAAAAGGCCTGTCCCATCTGACGGGACCAGGGATAAGGTGGCCTCCGTGATGGCCGTGGCCTTGGTCTCTTTTTATTTCATTTCAGGAACCATCTGAAAATAGGTGGGCCTGTGTTTCTCTGCTTACGGGTTTGTGGTGGCTCCCCAGTGCCTCCTGCACTCGTCCAAGTGGCTGAGTGTCCAAGGCCAGCGCCAACATGTTGTCTCCGAGCCCCTCCCTCTTGTCCCTGCCCGGGAGTGTCCACTGCTCCTGGGCCACCCTGTGGCTGCTGCTCAACTCCTCCCTCCCCCACAGCCCCCTCTTCTGTGTCCCCTTGCTCCTACAGTCCTGCAGCTGCCTCTTCTTCACTCTGTCCCTGCCTCCAGTCCATCCTCCCCGCAGCAGCTGAGGACCCTCTAATGACGTCCTGTTGCCTGTGGGATCAAATCTCAGATCCCCGTCTGCCACCAAGGCCCCCATCACCTGCCCCTGCCCCTCCCCACCATGGCTCAGACAGAGCAGCCCAGGTGCCCCCCCCCCCCTGCCATCGCCTGCAGTGAACCTGCCTCCTCGGCTTGGACACAGCACTCCTGGTTGGGCACTCACGATGTTATTTAACTTCGATTTGGCACTGGTTTCACCCACGCTGCGCTATTTGCTGGCGTGTCTCTCTCCCGTGTGGGATTTGAAGTGAGGTGAGACCGGGCACCTTGTCTTGCTCCTTCCTGCGACCCCATGAGGCCCGGTACCTGCTACGTGATCAGGGAGGAGGGGCTCTGGGCAGTGTGCAGGGGGGCCCTGGATGGCCCCGCGCTGTCGTTCTTGCGTTTTGCCAAAGTCAGAGCCCTTCCCGCTTCTTTACACAGGTACAGTGCCCATGTGAATTCCACCTCTCCTCTAGAGCTCGTTCCAGCCCAGCTTCCAGCAGGAGGCCTACAGGGATCACTCCCTCCACGGCATTCCCCAGCCTTCCCTGGTCTTCAACATTTCATGGAGTGTGGGGAGTTTCCCAGTGGACCAAGTATGTCCCAAAGGTTGGGCCAGTTTCCTTGCAGCAGGCACTTTGGAGGAAGGAAGGGGACAGTACTGGGAGGGGAGGAGATCCTGGGACCCTAGGGAAGAAATTCTGGGCTGGACTGGCTGGAAAAATGGGTGCCTCTGCTTTGAGGGCAGGGGAGACAGCATTAGGTGCAGGGTGATTCAGCAACTGCAGGGCTTTAATGTGGACTCTGGTAGCAGGAATGCAGGGGCTGTGAGGGAATATGGGAGGTGCCCAAGGGAGGGATGGCTGCTAGGCTCTGCAGCGAGAGGCTCTGTCTGGGCTTGGGTCCAGTCTTAGAAGCAGCCAGGGCCTCCAGAGTTCTGATGACATGATGGTGGTCAGACCAGTTGTGCAGGGCAGTCTGACGGTGGTCAGGCTGATCATGGAGGCTGGTCCAATGGTGGTCAGCCTGGTCATGGAGGCTGGTCTGATGGTGGTCAGCCTGATCATGGAGGCTGATCATGGAGGCTTGTCTGATGGTGCTCAGGCTGATAATGGATGCTGATCATGGGGGCTGGTCTGATGGTGGTCAGGCTGGTCATGGAGACTGGTCTGACGGTGGTCAGCCTGATGATGGAGGCTGGTCTGACGGTGGTCAGGCTGATCGTGGAGGCTGGTCTGATGGTGGTCAGGCTGACCAGGCTGCCCGCAGGCTGGGCTAGTAACCTCAGCAAGAGATGAGGAGGGGGTTGGGGAGCACAGGAGCTGCAGAGGCTGGTACCAAGGGCTGTCTCTGCAAGAGCTCGCAGCCAGCCAAGGCTTGGTGCAGGGCATCCAGGATGGCTGAGGGACCAGGTCTCCCCTCTAGAGGGAAAGAGTGAAAAGGAAGGGCAGGGTTGGTGTGCTGGCCCTGGCCCACAGAGCCACTCTCCTTCCTTTCATGGCCTGCACTCCTCCCCAGCCCTGCCCGGCTCCCTCCCTATCTTGCCCCTCTCCCACCGAGGATCTGGCACTTCTGGCACACAATTCCTGATCTTCTCCTTGGTGCAAGACCATCTGGGGCACTGGACATGCCTGAGCCCTGCCCAGTGATGCCTGGTGAGGCCAGCCCATCACCATTGGTAAACCTGTGAGGTCAACAGGGCTGTGAAGCATAGTGCTCAAAGGAAATACCAAGGCCTTGGCACGGCCAGCACTCAACCCTCTGCACCTCAGTCTCCTCATCTGTAGAATGGGGATAATAATAGCACCTTCCTTACAAGGCCATTGTGAGGACTCAGGGGGTTAAAGACACCTGAGGTGCCTCCCCAGCAAGCCCAGTGAACTGGGTCCTTTCAAATGGCTGGCACTTACCAGTCTCCCACTGGCTATGACCACACTGGTTCCATCTGGAACTTCTCCTGAGGGCTTCTGTATGATTTTCTAAAGCCTATTCCTGACTCTACTCCTTGCAGGTTGTTCGTTGCTTTGCTTCCCATGGATTTGTCACCCCTTTTCCCCTGGGTGACAAAGCCGCCAAAGATTACTCAAAGCCCATCTCTTTTGAGCAGTGAGAAGCCCCAGAAAGGGGTTAATATCCCAGAACTTCCTCAAGTGTGAGGCATTTCTTCCATTTGGGAAATTAACCACGAATTGGGGTTCTCTTCCTGCATTTATTCTCCAGACCAAGAAGTTACAGGAAGAGACATAGGTGGGGTTTTGCTAAGTACAGTTTAACAAGTTTTACAATAGAAGATGGTAACATTCAGTAAAAACAAGTCAGATGACATTCTGTTAGGCAATTAAGTGATCCACTAACAAAGGCTTGATTTAGCAAACATTCCTTTTCCCTCCAGCAGCTTTTTAGTAACTTTACATATCAATTAGTAACTTGTCTGTCTTTGAGCCACCAACCTTGCTGTGTTACAATTCTTATCTTGCAACAGAGACTCAATAGCCTGGGGAAAATTTCCTGTCCTTGGCAAGGTCAATATTTGAAACTGCAAGGCTTTGGAAAACCAGGCCCTATGAAGTACATTTGTTTTATGAATCCTCTACAGCTGTTTTAGTCTGTTTTGTGTTGCTATAACAGAAATACCTGAGACTGGGTAATTTATAAGGAAAAGAGGCTTATTTGGCTTATAATTCTGGGACAGCTGCATCTGGCATGGGCCTCAGGCTGCTTCTACTCATGGTGGAAAGTGGCAGGCAGCCAACGGGTACAAGCAGATCACATGGCAAGAGGAAGCAAGAGAGAGAGAGAGTAGGTGCCAGGGTCTTTTTAAGCAACGAGTTCTCGTGGGAACTAATAGAGTGAGAACTCACTCATTAATTCCCCCCTCCCCCAGGGAGAGCATTAATCCATTCATGAGGGATCCAGCCCTATGACTCAATCAGTTTCCAACACTGCCACGGTGGGGATCGGATTTCCACATGAGTTTAGGAGGGGACAGCACATCCAAACTCCATCACAGGTGTTCAGGGCAGTGATAAAGCATCATTTTGCAGACTAGACACTTAGGACAGAGAGTCCTAGAGCTTTCCGGTCAGGACGCCCTCCAATGCTGTCCAGGCTCTGGAAGATGGGCACTCTCCTACCATGTGCTTGGTGCCTGAAATTGTCCTGTGTGCTCAGCAAAATCTTCCCCAGGGTTCTTTTTGATATGTTCTTAAAAAAATGGAAACAGGCCTGGATCAGACTGTGGCTGCTGTTCCTTATTCAGTGGGTGGAACTGCCGGCCTCTAGGCCTTCTGTGCAGCCCCCTGGGGATGGACAAAGCTCCCCACCCTTCCCTCCATCGTCTCTTCCTGCCCCTACTCCTAGGCTGGCCGCACTGGGCTTCTTGGAGACTTGGTGAGTTGAGGCCTCTAGGCCTTCTGTGCAGCCCCCTGGGGATGGACAAAGCTCCCCACCCTTCCCTCCATCATCTCTTCCTGCCCCTACTCCTAGGCTGGCCGCACTGGGCTTCTTGGAGACTTGGTGAGTTGATGGAGCAGTGCACAGGATCCACTTCATCAAAGATCACGTATTTAAGCATTACTGTTGATGTGCCGAAGCAGGCACTTGGGAAATAACTGACTAAGAGCATTTCTGTGCATTTGCTCATTCGATCCTTGCAACAACTTACTACACTTATTTTATTTTGTTTTGGTTTGGTTTAGCAATGGCTGGTACCAGGATCTGAACCTTTGACTTTGGTGTTGTCACACTGTGCTCAAACCTACTGAGCTAATTGGCCAGCCCTATTATGCCCATTTTAATGAGCAAAAAAGCAATGCTGAGAAAGAATGAGAAATTTGCCCAAAGCTACCCAGCTGGGAGGTGGAAGGACCAGCACCTCCTGCCAGGCTGTAAGGCCCAGAGCCTGTGCTGGGAACCCTGCCATTCACTACCTGCAGGTCTGGGCCAGGACTCAGCGGTCAGGCCCATCCCGGCTCTCTCTGCCTGCCCAGGTTGTGTGACGTTGGGTGGCACCTTGACAGCCCTATGTCCTAGGCAGCCTGGTACACAGGGAAGAGCCCACTCAGAGCCATGCAGACCTGGGTTCAAATCCTACCTCCACCTCATACTGGCTGTAAAATCTTGGGTAAGTTAACAGGTCTCAAATTTTTTAAAAAAATGTTTTGCTGATGATTTCTGTTTTCTGATTTTTTATCAGCCACCTTGCCAAGGAATTCCAATAATTTACCTCTAGGTACTCTTGTGGGTTCTGTGTAGATAATATGATCTACAATTAATGATAGGTTTGTTTCTTCCCTTCTAATCCTGTATTCTTTCTTTTTCTTGTCTTACTGCACTGGCTGGAACCTCTAGTCATCATACAAGCAGTGATGAGAGGCTCTCTTGTCTTGGGTCCAGTTTTAGGATTCCTCCTATCATTTCACCTATCAGTGTGAGATTTGCGAGAAGTATTTTGTTGAGATCCTTTATCTGATTAAGGAAGATCCCTACTGTACTTAATATGTTGAGAAGTTGTATAATCAAAACAGATTGAATTTTATTGACTGCCTTTTCTGCATCTATTGAGATGATTATAAAGGTTTTCCTCCTTTAATCTGCAATGTGGAGTATTTTGGCGATAGGTGTTTTTGATGTGGGCTCATCCTTGAATTCCTGCGATAAGTCCAACTTGGTCATGTCGCATTTCTTTAACCACTGCTGGATTTGGTTTGCTAGTATTTTATTTAATAACTGCATCCATGTTTAAATGTGATGTTGGCTTATAATTTTCCTTTTTATATTTCTCCTTTCTGGTTTTGAAATCACAGTTACACTAGCTTCATCTAATGAGCTAGGGAGCCCCACCCAACACTTTCTTTTAGTTGGCGTCTCTGGACCTCCATTTCTGAGCCTCCATGTCTGCTTACTGTGAGGGGAGCCCATGCCCAGTGCCTGACACAGGCAGGGGCTCCTTCCCGAGAGCACATTTCCCTTCCCCGAATGTGCCAGCTCCCATGAGCTCACCAGGTCCCGGAGCCTCTGCAGGAGCTGCAGCACATCCACCAGCTTCTCCTCCAGCAGGGACAGCCGCACCCTCTCAGTCTCCACCAACTGCAGCTCCAGCCTCAGATGTTCGTTCTCCTCCACCTTCCTCTGCAGCTCTGCCTATGGGGAAAAAGGGGCTCAGCACTTGCCCTGCTGCCCTTTCCCACATCCTCATGACACCTTCTCCCCAGCAAGTACCATGGCCCTCCTTGACCCTTTCACAGAGGTCATCTCATCTGGTCTCTCCCAGCCTGTTAGGTGACTGGGCAAACAAACTACCCTGTCTGCCTGAGGCCAGCAGTGAGGCCCAGAGAAGCTGAGTGCCAGGCCTAAAGCTGCACAGCGAGTTGGACTGATGTAAGAGCATGCATATTGTGTTCTCTAGTCTAAGAACTCTATTCTACCTTCTCTTTTCTATCTGCCTCATTTCTTTTCTTTTTAATTAATTTGTTTTGGTGGCAAGCAACAGAAACCAATCTAGCTAGCTTAAACAGAAAGGGAGTTTAGTGGCAGGTTAGTGGGCAGTTCCTAGAATGGACCAGCAGTTTCAGAACCTCAGGAATGGGGCAGCTATGGGGGCTGAGACAGCAGGAAGGTCTCAAGCCTCTTGCCCTGGGCCACAGCTGAAAAGGACCCTCTCCGGCCATTTCCCCCACCTCTCCCAGGAGAGGGGCCTGAAAGGCCCAGCCAGGGGGCCGCCAAGACTGCCAATCCCACCAGGATACCAGGGGTTGGCTCCAGGCCATCACAAGATGTCACACGTCCACCCGCCTTCTAAAGCAATCATGCCAGGCACAAGGCAATCCTCACCCTCGGCACTGGAGGGAAAGAGAAGCAGCGGAAAGTCTGGTGCCTTTGGGCACTCAGGGTCCCCTCTGGGCTCCAAGCAGGAGGAGGGGAGGCCCAGTACTTCCACCAATTGCATGTGGAACTGGAAGGCTGGCTAATTCTGGAATGCCCCCAGCCCCTGTTTCCTTGGAATTTACTTAGAAACGAGGGGTGGCTATGCCCTTTGGAACTTTGTGACAGCCAGTGTATTTCCAGATGGCCTGTTGCACTGCACTTTGCATGAATGGTAATGCCTCCCCCACTCAGAGCTACAACTTCCCTGGGGGGTGCTGGGCAGGCAAGATCAAGGCCTCAAGGAAAACAGAGCGATGGTGGTGAGAATATGAAAACGACCTTAAACATAAAAGATCAACACGACATAGAAGAGTGCTAGAAGGGATCTGCTTGCAAAACAGGGACAACCGTAGCTCATATTTATTGAGAGATCGCCACAAGTGCTCACCCATTTGATACACGTAGTGTACTGTTATTATTACACCCATTTTACAGATGAGGAAACTGAGGCATGGAAAAGTTGAGTAACTTCCCCAAAGTCACACAGGTAACAGAGCCAGGATTTGAAGCCAGGCAGTCTAGCTCCAGCACGCAATCACCATGCCATGCCAGTCGGCAGTAGCTGCCTGCTCTGGTGAGTAACATTTCTTCTGAGTCACACTTTTAGATTTTCAGGGCTTATCACAGGAGAGTGCACCCCTCTGAGGCAGGGGCTCCAGGAGGTGGAGGTGGTGCAGGCCCTGTCTCACTGCAGGCTAGAGGCAGCCACACTGGCTCGTCATTCTTGACATTCATCTTTGTTCCCCTTTGCAAATTCCAACAAAATGTTTGCATGATCTTGGTCTTTATCCAATTTATTGCAATGCTTAGGGCCTGCTTTTTTCTGTCTTGGTCTTTGATTTCATATGCTCCTTTGCTCTTTTCCCAGTGACTCACCCAGTGGCCTCCAAAGGATGGTGCGGTGTGGCTGCCTTGGCTTAACGGGGCACACTGGTGTGATTGAGGGCATAGGCCCCAGCCCAGCCCACCCGACCTCTTTCAAACTGTTCCCTACCCCACTAAGCTCTTTGGCCACAAAATGAGACAAAGCATGTCGGTGCCCAGCACATGATTCGTGTGCAGTACATGCCAGCTGGTGTCACTTTTAAAAATTACTATTTAAGAATAAGCTGGCTGGTCAGCTCGAGTTGGTTAGAGCCTGGTGCTGACAACACCAAGGTCTAGGTTCAATCTCTGTACCAGCTGCAAAAATAAAAAACACAAAGTTAAGATGCACCATTGTGTTCTCACCCAGTTTTGTCGAAAAATTTCCTCCAAACTATGTTTGGCTTAAGAATAAGAGCATCGTACTTCAGTCATGAAGATGATTTCTAAAAAGGAATGAATAAAAAATATTACCTGGTTTTATTAAATAAATAGTACAATAGTGCATGTTAATCAATTTTAGTTTTGCTTTTCCCTCTCTCTAGTCCCTGTGTTATGTGCATTCACTTTAGTGGACTTCCCAGGACCAAGCACTATTGATCCTTTATCAATACTTGCACAATCTTCTTTTTTTTGGCAGCTGTAAGACTTTGGAGTTATAACACCGTGCTCTAACCATCTGAGATAACTGGCCAGCCCCTTTATCAATATTTGATATGGATGATATCAATGTTTAATATTTAAAGGACCCTTGGAGCCAGCCTGTGGCTCACTCGGGAGAGTGTGGTGCTGATAACACCAAGGCTACAGGTTCGGATCCCATATAGGGATGGCCAGTTGCTCACTGGGTGAGCATGGTGCTGACAACACCAAGTCAAGGGTTAAGATCCCCTTACTGGTCATCTTTAAAAAAAAAAAATTTTAAAGGACCCTTGTCCTTAGCACAGGAGTTGCCGTTTGTTGTCACAACCAGTTCCTGGGCATCGCACAGACCCACTGTAAGGGTGGAAGCCACACAGTACCCAGGAGGAGCAGGACAGACAGGGAGCCTGGATGGGGTGGGCCCGGTTTGGGGCCCTTGCCTCCAAACCCAGCACTGCCAACAAGGAACTGGCAGCAGGCCTTGGGTCCCATGTACAGGATGGGCTACTGGAGCCAACGACCTCAAGGTCTTCTCAGCTCTGCTTCAGTTGTTGTGGTCAGGCCAGAGGAGCAGGCAGAGGAGCCCAGAAGCCATGAGGACATCCGGGAGCTCTGCTGGCCGCATGCATGTTGGGGAGACCACAGCAGATGTTCCAGCATGACTGGGATGAGGCTCCGGCCGGGCTTAGGTCAAGTGGACTCAGCACCCAGACAGACGGCTGTTGTTCCTGGAGGGCCCACTGAACCCAAAAGAGGGGATCTCTGGGTCTGTGTATGCAGCCTGAAGCAGGGCATCAGCTGTTGGGGTCTTCCAGCAGCCCCTCCCTCCCTGGCAGCTCCCAGACCACCACCCAGGTACCCACTCACCATCACCACTGCAGGTAACGAGGCCCGAGGCCAGGCACATGGCTCCTCCCGACACTAATCAGCATAAGCCCAACCACTGTGATTGGTCTAGGGCTGCACAGGTAGCCAATGAGACACAGGAGCTGTCTGCTGGGATCTGGGACACAGAAGTGTCCTCCTCATGACCCCCTTTGCTTGCTGCCTGGGGGCTGTGAGGATGAGGTGAGGAGCTGTGATGGCTATTTGTGACTCTGAGGGAACCGTCTGGATATTCTGGAGGCTAAAAGGTACTTGGTAACATCATTTGAGTTGCTGGGTCAGGCTTTGCTAGAGCCAAGGCAAACCCTAAACGTGTGTGTTTTACGAGCCCGTAACCCTGACTCATAAAGTCCTGCATTCAAGATCCACCCAGTGCAAGCCAAGAATAGGGATGTGGCTGAGCAGCAGCCAAGAAAAACCCATGTGGAAAGTCTTCCCATGTGTTTCAGTGTGAAACCACGTGACTAGAGCTAGATCATATCAGTTGAGGTCTGAAAGAAAGTGAGCTGAGATGCCAGGTCCCATTCAAGCTTTATTAAAGAAAGAAATCTGCCAGTCTGTGCTCAAAGTGGAGGACAGCCCAGGGCTGCCCTGAAAATGGGGGACAGCAGCAACAATGGGATTGTGAGAGTTTATATTAGCTGTTGGGTGTGAAATATATGGGGGGAGGGACCATTCGGTTGATGTAACTGGGTGGAGAACTGTGCTGATGCAGAAGCTGGAAAGTTGTTTCTAAGTCAGAAGGCTTCTCCTAAAGGGAGGGGGGGAGGGGCTGGTGCTGGAGTGGAAGACGAGGCCGGCGGCTATCTTGTGCTCATTGTGTGCACAATGGCACCGGCCACGTCCAAAATCCATCATTCCTGCCTTTTAAGTATAAGAAGAAGGAAAAAGGGTGAAAGTCTCATTCTTCTGAAGCTACTTCCTGCTGGAGATGGGAGAAGATATGAAAAAAAATAAAAGATTTATGTTGGTGGGCAAAACAACTAGGTGTGGGGTATTGGTTTCGTGTGGGGAAGCTACATTCTTCTGGGGAAGGGTCGCTGATTCTGAGGGGCTGATATCCTTCTTGCAGGAACAATTTGGTGACCTTTTGGTTGGTGAAAGCCTGTATACGTTCCTGCAAAAAATTAGAGAAACACCAAAAGAGTCAGGGGCCAAAAAGTAGGATGAGTCCCAGCACAGTCAGGGGTCCTAGTAGGGACATGAGCCAGGGTATCCAAGGGTTCAGTGAAATGGTTTAAGTTGCTTTGGATTGCCCCAGACTCATTTATGTAATAACAGCATTCCTCCTCCAAGAAGAGGCAGGTGCCTTCCTTCTCAGCTGTAAGGAAGTAAAGGGCCCAACAGTTCTGTAAAGCAACTGTCGTGAGTGAGGTGACCTGTCACTGGAGGGAGGAGATGCTATCTACACTTAGTTCTTCTGAGAGTTTTTGATAGACTTGAGAGGCAGTAGCAGGGCCCGCTATGTCAGTCCCAGTTACAGGAAGGATCCCTGCCCCAGTTAAAAGGTACAATTAGTGCCCTATGGGAGCAGGGAGCAGAGGCACTTCCTGAGAGGGGGGACCAAAGTTAGTCCCAGTCCCATCTCCATCTCTCCATCTGTCTGGAAGGTGATGTCAGGGACGAGTTAAAAGAATATGCAAGAAATCATGTTAGGGGAGCAGGCAACAGGATAACGTAGTTTTACAAAGGAAATATATTCCGGTTTTAGGGCATGGATGAGGAGGGGGTAAGTGAGTGGCAGCGTTTGGTGTTAGTGAGGCAGAGTGTGGGCAGGCCCCGCACAATGCTGACAGTCCCCACATAACGCTGACAGTCCCCACATAATGCTGACAGTCCCTACTGAGGTGAGATTAGAGGAAAGTGAAGAGACGTTTGTGGAAACGTTGTGGGCTGCATCCACGGGGAGGGGGGTGACCACGAAAAGTTTCTCGCAAGGTGGGAGACAGATGAATCTCTCTGGGACCAGTCTGATTCACTGAGGACTGTATCATCCCTGAGGACCTGGAACCGCCATATTCTAGGTAAGGGGGAGCATTGAGATAGGAGGAAAAATGCGGGAAGGATGCGAAGGGTTAGGAGCCAAAAGAATTTAAAGAGGACATTGCCACGGTGACATTGCTAAAAAGCGTCCTACTGATAGGAGGTAAAGGAGGCCAGGAGAAATCTTCCCATAATGTCACACTGCCCTGGGGCAGCTGCTGCCCATCCTGTAGCAAGTACTAGAACAGATAGTGTAATAGCAGCTCCTGCGTGAAGGACGTGAAGCGGCCTGCAAGAGCGAGAGGATAATCACCAGGGGAAAGATCATCCTTCTTCTGGGATTGGGGGAAGAGTGGAGGTCCTAGAGATTTTCAATTTTGTGGGTCCTAAACTGGACGAAGTGTAAGATGTCGGGTTGGGGGTTGAGCAGAGGGACCCCTCTGGCTTGGTGTTAACAGATTCTTTGGGTAAAGTCTCAGGTGCTATTTTTACCAAGAATAAGTGATACCAAGGGGCCTTTCCTAGTACCTTTACTGCCGTGGAGGTGGGGGTGAGAAGTGCTGTATAAGGCCCTTCCCAGCATGGTGAGAGAGGCTTTGGGATTCAGCTCTTAATATGCACTTCCTGTCCTGGGCTCAGTTTAAAGTCTGAGAGGGTGGTGGGGGAAGGATGAGGTAATAGAAGGTTGGCCTGTTCCCTAAGATCCCTAATGAGTGAAAGAGTAGGGAGATACTGGCCGAAAGCGATGAGCTGGAAGGGAGAGGTGTGAGAGTGAAGGGCCTACCAGACATAAGTTTGAGGGGCTGAGGCCTGTGTTCTTGCAGGGGGCAGCCCGTAGGCGAATGAGTGACTGGTGGGGAGGCCAAAATGAAAGATGATTTCTGAGGTGAGAGCATGCGTTACTGCTGTAGCATCCTCTGAAGTGCAGGTAAAAGCCTCAATCCAACCTGGAAAGGTATCTGCTAAGGTTAGAAGATAGCGTGTCCTTTTGTGGGGAGAGTAATATAAGGGCTGAAGAAGGCGTAGTAGGGGTCATAGCCTATATGAACTGAATTATGGAAATCCAAAAGGATTTGGCTCAGCTCGTGTGGTAGGGAGGACATAGCAACCGGAGAGAGTATACCAGTTGTCCTTTCTCTGTGTCCCCAAATTTTGGAAGTGCTGTGTTTTGGGGGGTGTGTATTGGGATAAGGGCATAGGGGCCATGAGAAGGACCTGAGCAGGAGAGGAAGAGTGGGGGCCTGGTGATTGAGAAGCCTGTTTTGCAGTTAGATCCGCTGGTTTGTTTCCCGGGGCTGTGGGGTCATGGGAGGTTTGGTGTCCTGTGCAGTGTATAACCTGAACCTCCTTTGGGAGTTGTGCAGCCTCAATAGCTTGTGTTAAATTTACTATGGCATAACCCTCCTGGGGGGCAGGCGTGGAGGTGGTGCTCCCATCTATGAACCACGTAATGGGATGCAGGAGATGTGTGGAAAGGGATTGAGAAAGAGGTCTAAAGCCTCCATGCAGTTGTGTTCTAAGGGTCATGAGTGTTTTGGGATGAGAGTGGCTGAATTTTAAGGGAGGGCAAGGTTTAAAGGAGAACTGGGAGTTTTCAATGAAAGTAAGGTGAATAAGTTGTAGGCGGGAAAGGGAGAGAATTGACTTGGCCTTATGGCTGAGAAGGTCTTGACCATTTGTTGTTTCAAAGTTAGTTTAAGGCTTTCTTATGCTAAAAGGGCAGCTGCTGCCAAGGCCCATAAACAAGGGCCCATTCTCAAGATGTGGTATCTAGTTGTTTAGAGAAGTTTGTAACCGGGGAGAAAATATCTCCTGCCTTTTGTCTCAAAACCCTGACTGCCAATCTTTGGGTTTTGGTGATGTATAGGATAAAAGGATGAGATAGGTCTGAGAGAGATACAGCTGGGACTGCAAGGAGAGAGGCTTTTAATCACTGGAAGGGAGAATGAATGGGCTTTGTGGGACCTAAAGGGATGGGAGGATCCCCTTTGGCTGCCCCATAAAGTGGTTTTGCTAGCCGCCAAAGTTAGGAATCCATAGGCGAAGATACCCTGCAAGCCCCAAGAAAGAAAGGATTTCACCCTTTGTAGTAGGAGTAGGGAGTTCAGAAATTAGACTCTTGAACTGAAGGAGAAGAAATTTGGCCTTTGCTGGGGAAACTGGATATCCCCCAGAGGCCAAGAAATTAAGGAGAGCAACAGTGTGAGCCGGTGAATCCTCATAGGAGGGGCTACAAAGGAGGAGGTCATTCACATATTGTATTAAAGTGCTAGAGGTTAGGGGAAGTTCAGATAAGTCTTGAGCTAAGGTCTGGCTGAAGCAGTGGGGACTATCATGAAATCCCTGAGGTAGTACTGTCCAAGTAAGTTGTTGGGAATGGCGCATGTCACAGTCAGTCCTGTACTAAACGGTATGAGCTGTTAGGCTTTATAAACAGAAGGATGGGTGTATTGAAAGGCGAGTGTGTAGGCCATAAGAGAAGAGAAGAAAGGAGTTTGTGTATGAAAGGTTTTAAACCTATTAGGTTTTGTTAGCGATGGGGTACTGTGGAATATTAGGGAACAAAGAGGGGTTCAGCAATTTAACAAGGTTAGGGGAATGGCACATAGCAATGGAGGGAGAAGAAGCATCCCATACTAGGGATTAACCTTGTCTGAGGGGAAGGGGAAGGTGGAAGCCCCAGGGGCCAGGGCTGGGTACTGCCTGTAACAGGAGTATTGTAGCTGGAGTTAAAGTGTTTAGGGTAAGAGTAGCTTTGAATTTGAAAAGGATGTCCAGTCCCAGTAAGGGGGCTGGGCATTGAGGCATTATTAAGAATTCGTGTGTGAATTGGGTGTGATATAGGGTGCAGGAAAGGGCTTGAGTGATCCATGGGTGGTATTCTGATCCTGTGACCTCTACTATTGTGATAGAGGATGGGGTTGTTGGTCCTGCATACTTAGGAAGGGTAAAGTAAATGGCCCCTGTATCAATGACAAAAGAGATTGGCTTACCTGCTATGAGGCGAGTCACCTTGGGCTCACATGTGGTGATCTCCATGGGGGCCTCAGGCCCTGGGCACCATCAGTCCTCCTTCTGGGCAAAGCCAAGAAGCTCTGGTAAGGGATGGCCGTGAAGCCAAAGGCTGTAGGTGGGGACTGGGCCACTCCCTCTCTGGCGAGTGGCACAGTCAATCCCCCACTGACCTGGCCGTTTTCAATGAGGACAGGGCCCTGGACAGGGCCATGGATTGGGACATGCTTGTGCCCAGTGGCCCGGTTGACCACATTTGAAGCAGTTCTTGGGTGGCTTGCCTCTTAAGGCAGCCAGCTTTGGAGTATGTAAGCCATGGATGGCATTAGCCAGGAGCTGGTATTTGGCCTGATCTCTTTTGTAGTTTTCTTTTTTTTTAATATCAGGGGCTGATTGGTTAATGAAATGAGAGTGTAAAAGGGCTATGCCTGCAGGGGAGTTTGGGTCTATATGTGTGTATTCATGTAAAGCCTCAGAGAGGTGGGTTAGGGACTCATTGGGATTTTCAGTGGATCTCTGTGTGATTTCCCTAAGCTTGTCATAATTGACTGACTTGTAAGTAGCCTTTTGGAGGCTGTGAATAGGTGTGTGATCATGTTATCCTGGAGATCCCGATCTCCATGGCCAGCCTGGTGGTTCCAATTTGGGTCTGTGCAAGGAACAGCAGTGGCTCCCACAGGCCACCTACTATTTTGAGCATGTACCTGAGCTGCCATCCAGACCTGCTCCCTGTACATGGACTCAGACAATTCCCTCCATCACAGCCACTTCACAGAAGGGTTATAAAAAGCCAGAGCTGAGGTGGGGTTGTTACCTGAGAAGGGGGAGAAGGGGAGGAGTTGGGCTGAGGATGAGCATCTGGGGGCCAGGTGTGGGGAGGAGAGAAATGTGGAGGGTTGACGGATCAGGAGATTGATCTGAGTCTGGAAAGAGAAGTTGAGCATGAGCTAGGAGAATTTGAGACATAGGACAGTTTTGACAGAGAGAAGAATGCTTTCAGAGATAGGAGAAGGCCTTACAAGGAATCTCTACAGCTTTTGCTATTTTGGTGAGTGTCTAAATCGAGTGCCATCTTGTGACGACTGGGATCCATTGTAATGAGGCGTTTGAGTTTTAATGTCTCCCTGGAAGCCAAGAAATTGGCCAGGAGACAGCCCAAGGGCACAGAGCATGGAGGTTTGGATCGTGAGGATCCCGTGTAGAGGGTGAGAAAGGGCAGTCAGTCCTGCTAGAAGAAGAGTGCCAGCAAAGGGCACCCCCTTTGGTGCCCACCTTCTTTTTGAGCGAAAAGCCATGACCTGCTAATGAAACATCCTTCAATAGCTGGGGGGCACGAGAAGAGTTCCCTCAGCCAGGCGCCTGTGCTTCATAGAGACCGAAGTCGTAGAGAGTAGTTGGGGGAACCCATAGAAGTAGGCAGGACAGACCCACTGACTCGCCCTGAATTGAGACTGGTGTTGGATGCGTTGGTCTGAAACGGCAAAAGAAGAGAGTCCCGGAGGCACCTGGTTGCAGCCAAGGTTGCACCTGGTTGCGGAAGGGTGGCCAAGGGCCAATCACCCCAAGAAAGAGGGGATTGTCCACAACATCGGCCAAAAGCCTTCCTGGGTTTCGGCACCACAATGAAAGAAAGTGAGCTGAGATGCCGGGTCCCGTTCAAGCTTTATTAAAGAAAGAAATCTGCAGGGCTGCCCTGAAAATGGGGGACAGCAGCAACAATGGGATTGTGAGAGTTTATATTAGCTGTTGAGCGTGAAATATATGGGGGGAGGGACCATCAGGTTGATGTAACTGGGTGGAGAACTGCGCCGATGCAGAAGCTGGAAAGTTGTTTCTAAGTCAGGAGGCTTCTTGTAAAGGGAAGCGGGTAGGGGCTTGGTGCTGGAGTGGAAGACGAGGCGGGTGGCTATTTTATGCTGGTGCTTATTGTGTGCACAATGGCGCCGGCCACTTCCAAAATCCATCAAGGTCTAACTGGGGAGGTGACAGTTTCTCTCTACTTCAAAGGTTCTGGACCACAGCCTGGAGAAGAGAAGACAAAGGTTATAATGTTGCTATCTCCAAGACTCAAGGGTGGAGGCAAGCAGCATGTTACATGGCCCCATAAGGCGTATTTGACAAGGATGACAGTGGGGCAAAGATGAGAACTAGGGGGCCCCAAGGGAGGCAGTGTTAGCTGATTGGGAGGGGAAGCTTTCTCTGCTGACCAAGGATGGAATGGGCTGCCTCGGAAGGCAGTGAGCTTCTTGGCAGAGGGGTATGCAGGCAGGTAAGGGACTTTTTTTTTTAAAAGATGACCGGTAAGGGGATCTTAACCCTTGACTTGGTGTTGTCAGCACCACACTCTCCCAAGTGAGCTAACCGGCCATCCCTATATAGGGATCTGAACCCATGGCCTTGGTGTTATTAGTACCACTCTCTCCCAAATGAGCCATGGGCTGGCCCTAGGTAAGAGACTTTGGTGGGTGTAACTGTGAATAGAGCTGGAGGCTGAACTAGACAGTTTCTAAGTCTTCCCACTCTGAGATTCTTCTTATTTGCTCCTAAATTCTTTAAGGGCATCAACAAGCAAAACGAGATGGTGGGACGGCCCTTATCAACTCTAAAAGTTTCTTAGCACAGGCTGGCTAGGGTAGACTGGACCCACACGCTCCCCACACCTGCACAGCACTGTGTCTTAGAAACCCAGGTACTAGTTCCTGCATTAAGAACAACAACAACTAAGCCTTTCGGAGCACTGAGCAGGTGCAGGCGCTGTTCTCAGTCCCGTATACGTTTTCCTCACAACAGCCCTACGTGGTTGCTAACATCATTATCCCCACTTTACAGAGGAGAAAACTCTAGCACAGAGAACTGGAGTAACCTGGTCAAGCCCCGGCCTGGAAACGGAGGAGCTGAGATATGCACCCGGCCAGCGGCCCCAGACCCACACCCCAGTGACCCCGCCGGGTAGACGGGAAGCTTGGAAGGCAAGGTCTGGAGTGACCCTGCCCAGCTGCTATCCTCATTAGGTGACTCCAGGTCATGTGCAGCAAAGTTGGGAAGAGGAAGCCACTGAGAACTGAGCCATCTGGAGAGCAGGACAGATGAGTGGCACGGTCCACGCCATGGCGGGTCTTGAAAAGAATAGCTTGGGCTGCCCTTTCCGAGCTGGCAAGGCCCCGGAGGGAGAGCTGCTGGCAGGGCCACAGCTACCAGCACTTGCTTTCACTGTAAAGATCTCTGCCTTGGCACAGTGGTGCAGCTTTCACTTTCTCTTTTGATGTTTTGGTCAGCATGGCAGTTTACTGAGTTTCGAAAAGATGTAAAAAATGACACACAAACAGTTGTTGTCATAAAATTAGATTATCCCACAAAAGATCCGGGAAGATTGAACAATT
Organism: Galeopterus variegatus; assembly: GCF_000696425.1. Taxonomy (NCBI): domain Eukaryota; kingdom Metazoa; phylum Chordata; class Mammalia; order Dermoptera; family Cynocephalidae; genus Galeopterus; species Galeopterus variegatus. The sequence continues at coordinate 101,247 of NW_007726307.1, read as the reverse complement.
CTAAATTGTCCCTTTTGAGTCAATTTATTACACCAATGGATGTTTTAAAAACACCTTATGAATAGCCATGAGCAATTGTTTTTACCAAAGAAATTAATAAACAATAGAAATCCCCATCCTCTTCCCACCATCTAGGTAAATGGTTATATGGATTAAAAAATGGGAAAAGGAAAAATTTGGTACCCTCCTAGGGGATGTCCTAAATATGACTTAAGTTGGCAAACGTCATCTACAGGGTATTATATTAATGGTAAGAGAATGGTTGGA
>NW_007726307.1:92917-100191 GCF_000696425.1 Galeopterus variegatus | reverse complement strand
CCCCCCCCCCCCCCCCCGTGTTGTGTGACAAATAAAAATGCTGTTTCCAGTCTAAAGGCTGCTTCAGCTGCTTTAGCTGCTCTGGCTGCGACAGCGCCGACAGCCCGCAGGCTGAGAACGTGCTTCAGAGGAACTGAGGTGTCTGCCTGTGTTTTTTATTTTCGCAGCTTCCTCATCCCTTTTTCAAGGACCCCCAACTCGACTGGAGCTGGTCTCCAGCAGATGAGGACACGCTTTGGAATGTTCCAGGAAGTGAGTGTGGCTGCAGAGCAGCAGGACTGAGCGTGTCCCGGGAGGCCTGGGAGTGCAGCTCTCGCCCAGCGACTGGTTTTTAACCACTTCCACCACTGCCCCTCTCTGCTGGATCCCTCCCATAATCACACAGATGTGCTGTGACGTCTCCACCTCACAACAAGCAAATAAACACACAAAACGTGTCTTCCAACATGGTGGCTTCCCCAGCCACCACCCCTTTCTCTGCTCGACTTCACAGCAGAACTTCCTGAAGTTGTCTCTAGTCCACATGCCACCCCATCACGTCTTGGTCCCCCCCCCGTCACCACGACTGCTGTTGCCAAATTGAATGGCCGTTTCTCAATGCACAAGCTACGTGGCTGTAGAGAAAGGACTGTGCCCTAGATGGCTCCCTCACCCAGACACCCTTCCGTGGCTTTCAGGAGACCGCTCTTGCCTGGGATCCCCACCTCCCTGGCGCTCTGTCTACGTTGCTGGTTTCTCCTCCCTGCCCTGACCCCCCAGGCCGGTGTGCTGCAGGATCCAGCCAGGGCCTCTTCTCTTCATGAACACTCACTCCAGGAGGGGTCTCGGCCAGTGCCACGGCTTTAAGTGCCCGTGACTTCCCACTTACATCTCCAGCTCTGGCCTGTCCCCTGAACCCCGACTCAGAGCCAGCTTCCTGACGAGCTGCCCCTGTCTGACTGCTTCCCTGCCACCTCCACCTGGATGTCCCACAGGCTTCTCAGATGCCTCCCATGCCACCTGGACCCATCCTCGTCTCCCTCCTTCTGCTCCTCTTCCCTCCTCTCCATGAAAAGCACCGCCACCCACTGTGTTGCCTGAAGAGTGGCCCCTGGGTTTGGCTGCCTGGTGGTCAGCGTGGTTACTCAGTTCCCACCTGCACCCAGCCCGGCACCGCCACAGCGAGTCTGCTCGGGAAGGGGCTGTTAGATGGATGCTATTTTGTGGTACCTTCTGTGGCCGGGTCTGTGCAGGTGGGTGGAGGAGGGGGGACAGGAAGGAGGGGAGACATGGCCGCAAGCCCCTGCCCCCGGTGGACAGGTCCTCTGGGTAATGACACCTGGCCATCAGGCAATGCAGACAGAGTCCTCGCTTGTTGGGGCCGTGTCCACTGGGCTCGGGCCCAACCCTCCTGCAGACCAGGAAGGCGCTGTCTGGAGTGAGAGGGGAGGTGTCCCAGAGGAGCAGGACTTGGCGGTGAGCAGAATGAGAGAGAGCGGGTGGAGGAAGAAAGGCAGCAGGTGCGTCTGGGGACAGAAGGGGTGCAGCTCACCAGAGCGCAGGGCTCGGAGCAGACAGGATCGGGTGGAGAAAGCAGTGGAAAGGGCTGGGTAGCCCTGCCAGAGCACCCTTACTCTGGCTGGGGCTTAATGCGCTGTTTCGGGTAATGTTTCCCAGACTTAAAACGTTGATGCCTTTCAGAGGAGGAAAAGGTTAGTTACCAGGTGGTTGGGACGAGTCGGGGTTTGAACCTGAGCCCACCTCCTCCCAGACGTCCACCTCTGTGTCCCACCTGGCAGCCACGGGACTCCCACAGACCTTAGAAAGTCCCACCTTGATTTCTCTCATAGATCGTGGGAGCCAGCGGAGATTAAACCCTATGGAAGAGCTGATTTTTATTGCTTTTGACCTGCAAAGGGCAATTCAGAATGCTTCAATCTAATAGAAAATGTTCATATAATATCTTTTGGTTGACTGACTTCAAATTTGCCATATTATTAGTGTGTCCTGGTTTGTGAAAAGCTTTGATAGAATTTTCTGGGCCTAGAAACCTGACAGCCATTGGCCCTGAGTCTGGACTACGAGACCCAGTGGTTTAACCAGGTGAGGATGTGCTCCCTGGAGTGGCTCTGGGGAGGCGACAGAGACGCCTTTGCTGTTTCTTAACTCAGCTGACTGGGGACAGGGTGGAGAATCACCAGTGGCTTCACTAAGTGCTATGGCCAGGACTGGGATCAGCCCCCCTGACTCGCAGGTGCAGCCCCCTTGGACCTCCAGCCCCAGGTCACTGAGCTGACCCTGCAGCTTGTTGTGTCTCTACTCCCTCCTCCCACTCAGGGCACTGGCACTTGCTCTCAAGGCTGTTTTCTTGAGAATAGCTCTCTCCCTGCTCTGAAGCCTTCTGTGGCTTTCTATGGCCAACCAGACACGTCCAGATCCCCTAATATTCCAGTCTCTCCAGGAGCAAGTTTCTCAAGTCACAGAGCAAACATCTCAATGAAGAGAACATACTGTGTTCTGGAGGGCCCAGTGGGTGGGGAGTAAGGTCCCTTGTCCCTCTTCTTTCCCCCAGTTCTGCTCCTCCGGTTCCCTGCTCCATACCAGCTGCTGAAGGGATCAAAGGTCAGCTCTCAAAATGCTTCAGTGGCTCCCTGTGGCCAACAGAAACCCCCCACCCCCCAAGGCCTTAGCACAACATTGAGTGTCCTCCAAGATCTGACCGAGCGCAGCCCTCCAGCCTCATTGCTGGCGATAACCCTGGGGCACAGCACAGCCAGACCCATCAAACTTCCTACTCATTGCCCTCAGGGCCTTTGCATGTGATAACAACTACAACCAAGGCTACACGGAGCTCACTGTGTGCCAGGCGCTGTCCTAAGTGTTTTTATGCAAATAAACTCATCTAGTAACCACAGTCCAAGACCACGCAGATTCCTCTCCCTGCAATGTGCACACCCCCATCTCCATTCCCAGACAGTTCTGCCTGGGAAATCCTCCTGATCCTCTTCTCCCCTCCCTGACAAGAAGGTCACTGCTTCATAACCCACCTCTCCATCTCCTGGGCTCCCAGAGCTCACATGCTCTTGTGTGGTGTGTCATGCTGTGTCTCCCTCACCAGACTGGGATATCCTTGAGGGCATTCAGCACAGGGACAGAGTGGCCCAATAAAAGTTTGTCAAGTGAGTGAATGAGGGAGTGAATGAATGAAGCAATTGGCAGCAGCTTAGGGGAGGAAGAGCAGTGGGGAGGCTGGGCCCGGGACAAGCCCAGACCCTGCAAAGGTATTCCAGGTTCCTTCCATTACCTTTGGCTCCTGGATTGTTCCAGAAAGGACAGAGAGGACAGAGCATTAGATTTGGGGCCACAAGACCTGGGTTGAGTCCCAGCTCCACCATTTCCAGTTGCAACTGGCCTTTTTCTGTGGAACAGGGCTAACCCCCCTGCCCACCTCAAGGAGGGGTGGACCCTAAGTGAGAGGATGAGGCAGACTTTCCCTATCTGCAGGCATGTCTGGTCATTCATCGTATTATCTACTCCTGTATAGTCCCTTCAAGAGTAAGCATCATAACTATGATGAAAAAGATGAAAAGCCAGCATCTCTCGCCATAAATAGAAAGCAGCCATCCTTAAATTCAATAACAAACTGCAACTTAACTTAGTACACAAACAAACCAAAACCTAACTCAGGAGTCTCTTTTTGTAACAAATAGCCAAGTGTCAGCCAATCATGTGCAGCCAGCTGATAAGACCATGCCCAAATAAGGCAAATGCTTAGCTGTAGCCAAGCAGGTGATCTCTCTACTTCACTTCCATGTTTGGCCTATAAACACGGCTGCTCACACTGCTGTCAGAGCTCTCCACACCTCTCCTGGTTTCAAATGCTGCCCGATTCATGAATCGTTCTTTGCTCAAATAAACACTGTTAGGGCCGAGCCAGTGGCGCACTCAGGAGAGTGTGGCGCTGGGAGCGCAGCAGCGCTCCCGCCGCGGGTTCAGATCCTATATAGGGATGACCGGTGCGCTCACAGCGCTCACTGGCTGAGCGCGGTGCGGCCGGTCTCAAAAAGGACAAAAAATAAATAAATAAATAAAATAAAATAAACACTGTTAAATTTAAATTGTCTGAAGTTTTTTCTCCTACTACCATATAAATACATAAAATGACAGCAAATCAAAGTTAAGTCAATTCTACCTAGATCTTGCTTTCTGTCTGCCCCTGAACCTGAGGCTATTCTCAGTCTATTAAAAAGGGGGGTTAGGAGGTGTCAGAGATTTCCCAGTTCCAAACCATGACTTGAGTTGACCAGCACTGAAAAAACATGGCAAAGGGCCCAGCCTCCCTGCCCTCGTGCCTCCCTGGCCTGTGAGCCCTCAATTCACCCCTTGCCTCTGGGCCCCTCTCCTCTGGGAGCCAGAGAATCCTTCAGTAAACTGCAGAGATGCTTGTCACCCAGCAAGCACTGGTGAAGCACCTCCCTCTTGGTGCCAGGCTGTTCTGGGGAAAGGTGGGCCTTGGCAGCCACCCACCCTTCCCTCAAACCCCAGAGTCCTCGTGTGCGGCTGGGTGTTGCCTTCAGCTGGTCATATCTACACACCACCTGGAGCCATGAGTGAGCCTCTGATGTCTTTCCCCTGCTGGAGGCTGACGGCCACATGTGTCTGCCAGCCCAGTGGCTTACACAACCTGACAAGGCCAGATGTTGTTCTTCCTCCTTTCCCCCATCCTGACAGCTCCTGGCTCCAGGTTTCCATCTGACAGACCTCTCCCTCAGTTCTGTGACACAGAGAGAGGGGTCTCAGGAGCCGCCAAACCTGGGTTTCACCCCACAGGACCCAGGACCGCCTCTTTGCTGTGTGACCTCCACAGCTCCTTCCCTTCTCTGAGCACCTCCGTTTCCCTTCCCCATCCATTCGTCAGTGAACACTGATGGAGACTCCACCCTGGGCGGGGCCCTGGGGTCCTGTGAAAATGGAATGAAATAACACAGTGCTTCTAAACACATGGAGCTCCTGCCCCTGCTAATACGCAAGGCAATTTAGGTGGCACTCAGATGAACACATGGGGGTGTGTGTGCATGCATGTTTTAAACAGTTAAGCATGTATTTTAATGCATTCTAAAAATATTTATAAGCACCTCAAACAATTGTAGTTTTACATTTATGACAGTGATATAACTTCCTAACAAAATTATTTAAGTAAAAAGAGTGAGCCAATTTAAGGGAAAAAATTAAATAATGCAGGTGCTTATATAGGTACGGCAAAAAATGACACAGATCCTAGAATTTCTGGCTGGGCAGATGCTTAGACCCCAGCACACAGTAAGCTCTGAGCTCTGCTAGAGCCAAGCTCTTCCCTGCCCCTTGGCTGCCCTTGCCCCTTGGCTGCCCTTGCCCCTTGGCTGCCCTTGCCCCTCATAGCAGAGGACCCTGACGCTAACACACACACCCTCTTTTTATAATGGGTATTTTGGGATGTCCCTGTGCTATCCCCGAGTGAGCTGGATAAATAATATGCCTTATTTTCACATGTACTTTGAAAAAATTAACATGATGCCCTAACAGGAAGAAGGAGAAGGAAAAGGAAAGTAATTTTATAATATAGTATACATTTCAATATAGAAACACTCAGACACAATGAAGTTTTCAGATACTTAAACCTACTTATAATGGATAAGTTTGAATTTAAGAGGAGTAGGGTAATACTCAATGAATGTTGTTGACGCTCTTTCCCTGTATTTGATATTTTGAAATAAGGGTTAAGAGAATATACTCAGATAGATAGGCAGATTAGATAGATGGATGGATGGACAAGTAGACAGACAAGCAGATGGACACTCAGACTCACAGGGTCACCAGCATCATGGCTGTAGTAGATACAGGCATTCCTCGTCAGCTGGTGAAGCACCACGGTGTTGTCACTGTCTGTGATGTGGGTCTGAAACGATGAGCAACTCTTGGAAAATTCCAAACAAAACAAAGTATAATCTTCCCTCACTCATAGCATTGCATTCTTGGAAAATTCTTTGTCTATTAAAACCGTGCAAAGAAACCCCTTGTTTATACCTGAAGCAGAGTTAGACTCTGGTCTCATATAATCACAGTGAAAGCAAGTTTTTCACAGCAGCAGTGTCCAGCAGGACATGTGAGAGTCATGTGGGGGATAGGGCGATCCTTGTTTGAGCAGCACAGGACTGTAGGCTTGTATTCCTGGCAGGACCTCAAATCTCAGAAGCACTGTCCCCCAGTCATTGAGACAACCCCCCACCCCTCAAGTCTCTTGAACATCACTGGGGAGATACTTGAGACCCCTTGTTCCAGAGCCTTTCCCTGATCTCTGCATCATGTCCCACTGGGCACGGCAGCCTCAGCCCAGGCCTGGCTCTGGGCAGCTTCGCCTGGGGACTGAGGAGTCCACCCTGTGAATTTAGACTTGGAGGCTGCTGGGCCGGCCCACTGGACCATGCCTGTGCTCTAGGAAGGGTGGCATGTAGGCTCCCCATCTGCCAGTGCCCAGCGGGCCTGCAGCCATCCTGGCCCCTCCACGTGAAGCCTCTGGGCTCCCACGGCCTCGCAGGATGGGGACCTGGCTTGCACCTGTTGACTCCTGGGCAGACTCTCCATCAAGGGTTCTCTCATCAAATCCTTCACCTCTCTGAGACGCAGCTTGTCCAATTTTAAGTGGGAGAAAGTCTCCCCAGCTCATGGAGTGAGCGTCAGGTTAAATGAGGAGTGTGCCAGCCTGGCACAGAGGTGGCTCTCAACAGACCTCAGCTCCCACCCTCTACTCACAGCTTCCTCCTCGTCCAGCTTCCCTGCTCCATTTCCCAGTTGCTTTTTCAAAAACCTCAAGTAAATGTGTGAATTTCAGCAACGGTAGTCCCAGTTTCTTAATCTGACCTGCACCTAACAATATGGCAGCCACTAGTCACATATGGCTACTTAAACTCAGTAAAACTAAAAACTCAGCTCCTCAGTTGCACTGGCCACATTTTAAGTGCCTAGTAGCCATGCATGGCTCATGGTGGACAGCACAGTAGGAAGTATTTCCATCACTATAGAAAGTTCTATTGGATCGGGCCGGCCCGGTGGCACACTGGATAGTGCGCCGCTTGGGAAGCGCGGCGGCGCTCCCGCCCGAGGGTTCGGATCCCACATACAGACCGGTTCCCGCTCACTGGCTGAGCGAGGCGCGGGAGCAACACCGAGGCTTGCGATCCCGTTGCCGGTCCCCGGTCCGGTACGGGGGCAACACTGAGGGTTGCGATCCGTTGCCGGACACGGAAAAAAGACAAAAA
>NW_007726307.1:82280-91917 GCF_000696425.1 Galeopterus variegatus | reverse complement strand
AAAAAAAAAAAAAAAAAAAAAAAAAAGAAAGAAAGTTCTATTGGACGGAGTTGATCTAAAGCTCATGCTAAAAGTCAATACTTTATAGTCATTTCCCAGAACTGCAGTTCTCACTTGTGAACCACCAGTTCAGTTCACTGTTACATCTGCATGGTGTGAAGCCTGCTTACGCTGCAGTGCTCTGAACCTAGAACACAACTCTGTCGTTCATAGAAACATAAAATATATCACAAGTGAGGTTCCTGTCATGGTCCCACATCCTTGCAGGAATTATACGACTGATGATGAAACCACTAAGATGAACACTGATGAGGGGTCTGACTGGGCTTCTAAATCCCACTTGAATGAGGACAGCCACCCCTCGCTATGGAGAAAGCTAAAGCTGGGTCTTTGTCCACACCACCTGAAAGGGTGGACTCTGGGTGGAGTAAAGACCTAAATGTGAAAGATACAATTAAAATAGAAGAACACCCAGCAGAATAACTTTGTGACCTAGGCATGGAAGACAATTCAAAATTCAAAAGCAGAAATCAATCATAAGGCCAAAAGAACTTGTGGTGAACTTGATTACGTCAAAGAACACATTGGCGCTGGCTGGCATCACATGGTCAAATCATGGACATGCCTCACTGTGACCCAGCAATTCCTCTCTTAGATAAGTTCCCATACTAGGCTACACGGTGGCAGCGGGGAGGTGGGAGGTGGGTGGCAGCCTGGCTGTCACCTGGGGGAAGTGGATGGAAGAGGGGAGGATCCCTGGGCTACAGGATGGGTCTGCATCAGCAGCCCTGAGCGGAGGGAGCAGAGGAGACACCCAACACAGTGCCATTGCTGCAGAAGGAAAACAGACAGACAAATGCACATTCTCCAAGAACTCGTCCTGAGAGGACGAGAGAAATCACATGAGAACGGTTTCCTGGAGGGCAGGGAAGGGAATGCGAGTAAGAGGCGAGAAAACCCACTGCTACCCCCGCCCCAGTGCAAGGTTCCTGCTCAGGATACCCACTGTCAGAACTAACGGCCACCAATGGCAGCACAGTGGTAATAAGGAGATTGCCATTTAACTCAGAGGCTGGAAAACTTTTTCTGTAAAGGGCCAGACAGGCTTTGAAGCCCATACGGTTGTTGTCGAAACTACTCCACTCTGCCACTGTAGCACGAACGCAGCCACAGGTGACACATAAACAAACGAACACGGCTGGATTCCAATACACTTTTATTCATGGACACTAAAATTTGTATTTCATGAAATTCTCATGTGTCATGAAATATTACCCCTTTTTGAGTTTTTTTTCAACCATTAAAAAATGTAAAAATTATTCTTAATTTGTGGATTTCACAAAATCAGGCATAGGGCTGGATTTGACCCACAGGTCATAGTTTGCTAACCCCTGATTTAACTGATGGCTTCTGCCCCCTGTGGAGAGAATTCAGTGCAAGGAAAATAGGTTTAAGCAGCCTGCAGAACTGAGGGCTCACCTTTACTCCCAAGGCCAGCCAGAGCCTTCTGGATTCACGAAGGGCACTGAATGAGATTGTGGAATACTCCAACCACCTGGATGGGATCAAAAAGAGCACTGGAGGGTCATGGAGACCCTCCTGGATGGCCAGGACAATGTCTCCATATCAGTCTGTTTCTGTTGCTTGTAACAAAATACATGGAACTGGGTGATTCATAAGAAAAAAAAAATTATTGCTTACAGTTTAAGATGCTGGAGGTCCAAAGTCCAGGGAACACATCTGGTGAAGGCTTTCTTTGGTGGTGGCTGAGTGAAGGCAGGGTATCACACTGGGAAATGGTGGAGAAGAGAGCAAGAGACTAACCTCATCATTCACTCTCTTTTAAAGCCCTCAGAACCACGCCCTGACCACCATTTTTAATCCATTCATTATAGCACGGTCCTCAGAATCTAATCAGTTTCTGAGGCTGGGAAGTCCAAAGTCCATTTGGTGGTGGTGACAGTGACCCAGGGGTCTCACATTGCAAGATGGTGGAAGCAGAGAGAGCAGAGAGAGAAAAGACAGACTCTCTTCTTTTAAAGACCTCAGAACCATGCCCTGATCACCATTTTTAATCCATTCACTTCGACATTGTCCTACAATCCAATCACCTCTTCAAGTCTCCACCTTTCAATTACCATAATAGGATTTCCCACCCTCTTAACAGTTACAGTGGGGGCTGTTTCTAATACATAAAATGTGGGAGACACAATTCAAGCTTCAGTGAGTTTTCGGGAACATAATTCAATTCATTACAGTCTCCATCTGAGAAAGCAGAGGGAGGGCTGATATGCTAAGGGGAGCGGGTGGTGGACAGGCTTTGCAGCACACGTACGTGTTCACACGCAGGTGCAGGCTCACGTCGAGTTCCTTTGTGGAGTCTGACGGAATGGGACACGTGACAGTAGCAACAGAGCAGGGGTGGTGGGAGGGCCCCGCAGGCCGCTCCTGTGCCCAGCTGGGTCTGCCCTGCCTCGCTTTCCACCTGAGTCCGGCCCTCCAACCTACACGTTGATTCCATTAGCTACCAGACGCCTGCCAAGCAATCCTTGTCCAACTTCAGTGAGCAGCATTCTGCTGTTTGCAACCACAAACCCCTGGCTGCTGCAACCTTGAGCAACTCACTTGACCTGTCCGGACTACTTTCTTTCCAGTGAAATGTCTGCCTCACTGGGGTGGGCAGAATTTCTGGGAATGGCCCCCAAGATTCCACACCCTAGTTCCTGGAACCATGAGTGAGTGGATCTACCGCTCCTTAGTGGTGTGACGTCATATGGCACAGCTGACCAGAAGACAGGGAGATCCACCGTATCTAATCACACGAGTCCCTGTAGAAGCAGAGAACTCTCTTGACTGGTGTAGAGGAGGAAGTCAGGGAGATTCAAAGTGTGAGGAGGACTCATTGCTGCCTAGAAAATGCAGCTTGAGGCAGAGTGCAGAGAGCGACCCCCGGCTGACAGCCAGCAAGGAAACGGGGGTCTCAGTCCTACAATAACAAGGAACTGGATTCTGCCAACAGCTGAAAGAGCTTGGGAACAGATTCTTTCTGGAACCTCCAGTCCCAGCCAATGACACCTTGATTTCAGCGTTGTGAGAGCTTAAGCAGAGAACCCAGCCAAGCCTGCCTGCACTCCTGGCTTACAGAATTGTGAGATCATAAATGGGTGCTGTTTTGAGCCACCAAGTTTGTGGTAATCTGTTATGGTTGAGATAGAAACCAAATACAACCATCCAAACAGTCACACGCCATCTGCACTGTCAGCACAACCTCAAGGATGACTTTAGCACCGAGTGGCCCTGTGCTTCTGGCAAGGAGATGTGACTGGTGTGAGCCACTCATGGTGATTCCACCCTTTTTCAAGGGTTGGTTTAGGGACAGGCATGTGATGTGGTCTCGGCAATGAGAGGTGAGGGACAGTCTGCCAGGAGGACCTCTGGGAAAGGAAAGTCTAAAGAGGAGCCATTATTCTTCTAAATCTGGATGGGACAGGGATGCCTGAGGCCATGATAGCTCTCTCATGACCATGAGAGGACCCTGCTGACAGGCCAAGATGACAAGCTGAGGAAGACAGAGTGGGAAGATGGAGAATTGGATCCTCAAAAACATTACAAAGCTCCAAGAAACTGCTCTCCCCTGGACTTCTCATGCAAGGTCACAAGTGTCCTGTGGTGTAAGCCATTCTGAGTTGGGTTTGTGTTACTTGCAGCCTGAAGTATCATCATTGATAAACCGCTCACAGCACTGCTTGGAGGTAAGTGAGGTTGTATAGACAAAGCCTCGGCGCAGTGCCTCATGCCCAGCAGGCACTCGGAAGTGCTGGCCTGTGTCCTTCGCCAGTGCTGCCCCTCCTGCCTCGGCCCCTGTGCGAGTTGGGGTTCAGCCAGAGAAGCAGGGTCAGCAGGGGATCTCCACCTACACCCGTTTCTATAGCTACAGCTGCCTCCAGAGCTTTATCACAGGCAGTAGCCCCTGTCATGGTGGGGGCCGGCTGAGCACCTGTGAAACCCACAGGAGGGAAGGCCTCAGGCAGCTGGAACTCAGGCATGGCTGAAGCTCTGTCCACAGCTGAGGCGACGTCCACCAGCAGAATTTCTTATCTTTTCCAGGGGAGCCTCAGCCTTGCTCTTGAGGCCCACCCAGATCATCCAGGATAATGTCCCTTACTTAAAGCCAGCTGATTACAGACTTCAGTACATCTGCAAAATGCCTTCCCAGCAACCCTAGATTAGTGTGGGACTGGACAACCTGGGACACTTCAAGGTGTCACATCAAAGCCAAGGCGATGCATCAAAAGACCGTCACACCCCCAGGCTCAGTTCTTCCTCGCATGGACAGAAAATGTCACTGCTGTTTGTTTCCTCTCTGCTTCCAGCCCTCTGAGCTACTCAGCGGCCTGGCAAGCTTCAGGGAGCTGCAGGGCCAGCAGGACCCCCAGACCCTGGCCCGGCCGAGGGGGTGTGAGCTGCCGGGACGCGGCCACATGCAGAGCCCGCCTGGGAGGCCCCGGGGCTGGCACACAGTGGCTTCCTCTGCTGTGTGGCGTTTCCTGAAGCAAGCTCACAGGAAATGGGGTGCAGCATGTGACAACGAGATAAGAATAGAAAGAGCCTGTGAAGGAGGGCTGTAGAAGAAGAGCCAAAAATAAGTCACCCCTGCCCCAGATCACACAGTCACTGTCTCTCCCTCACCACTCAGGCCTCAATTCCAATGTCACCTCCTCAGAGAAGCCTCCTGCAACGGACTGAATTGTGTGCCCAAAATTCATAGGTGGAAATCCAGACCCTGGTTCCTCAGAAGGTGACCTTATTTGGAGATAGAGTCTGTTCAGAGGTCACCACGTTAAAATCAGATCCTTAGGGTGGGCTCTACTCCAGTATGACTGGTGTCCTTCTAAGAAGGGGAAATGTGGACACAGAGACAGACACACACAGAGGGAAACCACGGGAAGACACGGGGAGGTAACGGCCACCTGCATGCCAAGGAGAGAGGCCTCAGGAGGAGCCAGCCCGGCCGCACCTGGACCTGTAACTAGTCAGTGCCCATGTTGAGGCCGCCCGGTCCTCCCTGGCCACTGCAGGGCAGCACCCCCTCGGCCGCTCCCGCCGCCCGCACCCCGCTCCCCAGGCTTTCGCTGTTAGCCAACCGTCTCCCCTGGGGACGCGAGCCCGGGAGGGTAGGGCTTTGTCTCTACACACCCAGGACAGCACGGCTGTTCTCTGGTCACTCGACAAAAATTGTTTGAATACAGGAAAGTCAGTGGTTATTTCTGACAAAATCATAGACAAAATGAGGAATCCATGACCCATCCTTTACTGGGACTCTGACTGTAGGTGGCTCCAAGCTTCTCCAGGTTGCCTCAGTCCTCTCAGGAGAAGCTGCCCCTCCCCTCAGTTCAGAGCAGAAGTTTCTGACAGTCGTGCCCCTGCCTAGTCATTGGCATTGGGTGCCATCACGGTTCACAAGGAGCTCCCAGTCTAGTGGGGACTGTTGTTCTTTGGAGACTCGACCCCTCCCCTTCTCTGACACAGGCAGGTCAGGGGGGCATGGGACCCGGGGATGGCCAGAGTGGCAGCGATTGGTCCAGAGTACTCATATAGCCCTAGCCTGGCCAGTCAGCATATTCCACGTCCCGGGTACCAGTGATTGGTTCAGGAATGGGCACGGTCCACATCAGGAGAATCAGAGTTAATTTAGGGATTTTGCTGGAACTACTGGAAAGAGAGGCTTTTCCATTGGGGGTAATTGGGAGGGTAGGAGCTAATCCTGGTGATGATGGTTGCTATCTTGCTGCTGTATGGGAAGAATGTCTGAAAGTGGAGCCAACCAGGGGAAAGCAGAGATAAAGGATAAAAGGGAAGAGATTCCAGATGTCATTGAGCTCCTGGATCCAGCCATGCCTGAAGCTACACACTCTTGAGATTCTTAGTTGATAAATAAATGCCTCCCTTCCTTTTTTTCTTTCTTCCTTTTTTTTTTTTCTTAATTTTTATTGAATCAAAATTGATTATACATATTTTGGGGGTTCAACATTGAGCTATGTTGATCAAATTAATATTACTAGCATATATCTTGTTACAGATCATAATTATTCTTTATGCCCCTTGTCCAATCTCCCCCCTCCCTTCTCTGATTACCCTAGATTTCTTCTCTCCTTCTGAAATAATAATGGTTACTCTGTTGATTTGTTGCCTAGATGATCTGTCCAATGCTGAGAGGTGTATTCAGGTCCCCCAATATTATCGTAGAGCAGATGCTTCTTCTGTCACTCTGGAATGGGCTTTTTGGAGAGAGACATCCTCTTTTTTTCTTTATCTCTGCTGGTGACTCTCTTTGTATCAATGCACTCCAGTGGCTGGTGGACCATCTGTGTGGTGGTTGTGGCATCTAGCCTCTTTCACAGCAGCCATGGTTACTGTGGTGGCTGTGGTGGGCCACCCACATGGAGGTGATGGTTTTGGCATGCTTCTTGGTGCTGGTGAAGTGTGCCTGGTTGTGGGGGGAAGGGGGGTCCGGTCCCTGGCTCCAAGTCTCACGTCCCCAGGTGGACCTGAGGCACTCACAGCGTGTCTGAGCTGGAACTAATTTTTTGTCATTTGCTTACTTCTAAAGTGGGGGAACTTCCTGTGGGAACCAGTACTTGAGCTGTGTGGTTGAGCTAAATTGCTGCTTTGCTGCTGCTTCCCTAGGGAAGCCTTTTTATGCAGCTCAGCGTTTAATGGTTGGCCTTATAGGTACTTCTGGCTCTCCAGAGGCCCAGTGCACCTGGGTTGTGTAGAAACCCTGATCTGGGCCTGAGTTTTTTCATCAAACTGCACCCCATGCAATTCTATATTCCTGACCAGTCTCCTCTGAGTGGTCCTGCGCTGATTAGGGGGTGGATCGGCTGTCCTTGCTGTGTCCCAGTGTTCTCGCAGTGGGCCTGTCTCCCCCACCACTCGTGCTGCAAACACTTCCCACTGGACGGGCTGTGAGCCAGTCCCTTGTGATGACTCACCAGCCTCTGAATGGCTCCTTTTTTCAGTTGTTGTGGCTCCCCACTCCTGTTTGGGTCCACGGGAACCCTATTAGTGGTCTTGCTGTCCTGGGGGCCAACAATGTTCTCTTCTCCCCTGCTGCCTCCAAGTAACTCTATCCAAAGGGCATAGCTGTGGCTTCTGCTGGCTCCGGCTCTGTGCACTCAGCAGCTTCAGCCTTAAAGTGGCTGTGGCCTGAAACACTCAGAGCAGTTTTTCCTTTCTCTCATCGTGGCTTCTCCTGTGTTCATGTACTCCATAGGTCTCTCCTCCTCTTCCCCCAAGCTCCAATGGCCCCAGCTTGGCTGTCGTTGCTTTTTTATAGTTGTAAATTGGTTGATTTGTGGGAGACAGTGACACTGGGGATTGTCTATTCTGCCATCTTGACCAGAAGCCCTGTTTTGCCCTTTTTTTTCTTTCTTTCTTTTTCTTTTTTTGGCATAAGGTAGTTTGAGAGGTTTCAATCATTAGCAACTAAAAAATCCAATGTAGTATAGAACTCCCTCCACCCAAAGAAAGCACACATTTATTTTTCACACTTTCCCCTACACAAGAGGACCTAGATTGTCTGTATCTGTCTGTACCATTAGAACAACCTGGAGATTGTGGTGCCAAGACCCTCATGTCTTCCAGAGTTTCCCTGGCTTGGGTCTGCAGAAGTCATCATTAGCACCCATAACTCGAGGCCAGGCCATGTTAGGATCCTGGCACTGGCACCTCCATAGCTACAAGACATGCCAGACCTCCACCCAGGAACTGGTCTCTCCTTCCAGTGTCTCCTTGTGGGTAACTAGCATAGTCTTATGTGAGAAAATCTCTTCTGACAGGACCACCCAACACGGAGGAAAACATCGACATGCTCCAGGCCCCCTGACTTTCTGGAGAACCAGACTTCATAAAAAACTTCCACCATCTGCTCAGACGCCCAAACATTCACTTTCTCATCTTCTCTCCGCTTGGTGCTATCCTACAGCCTTCATGTTTCTTGGATTTTCACTTCCAAGGGGAAGTTCATGAGGCGGACATTTGTTGTTTTTGTCTGACCTGTGTCCTTTTTCTGTCTCCTGGTGACAGCACCCACCTTCCCTCCTCCATGATCATCCATCCTTCCACTCACTTCAGGGTCGGGTGTGTGCCCTAGTCCAGGCCAACTGGAATAGCCCAGCACCGTGGCCATGGTAATGGCCTTGAGGTGGGGCTGTGACCCAGGCTGGACCAGTCAGTTCTCTTCCTTGTGACTATCTACAGGTGCTGGAAGGCAGTACGTTGGGTCACAGAAATTGAAAAGTTATGAATCTGGGGTTTCTGCAGCCTTGCTCCCAACTGGAGCAGCAGTGAGGAGAACCAAACGGGGATCACAGAGACACAGGGTGGGTGGACAGTGCTGGAGTTCTCTCCAAGGACAGTGCAGCAGACACATGCATGCTCCCCACAGCTGAGAATGCTCCCCACAAGTGAGAATGCTCCCCACAGCTGAGAATGCTCCCCACAGGTGAGAATGCCGCCCACAGGTAAGGGCTAACTGATGGCGATGACATTTATCAAGTGCTCATTATATGACAGGCAATTCTAAATGCTCTTCATGTAGTATCTCATTTAATTCTTAGCTTGTGAGGTAGTCACTAAAATTAACCCCATTCAGATATGATGTGGGGGTGGAGAGGAATGGGTAAAGGGGAATGAAAATCAAGCACAATGTATTTTGAGAAGTAAAATTAAATTAAATTTAATTTTAAAAAATTAAACCCATTCTCTGGGCTGGCCCGGTGGCGCACTGCTACAGTGCGCCGCTTGGGAGCACGGTGGCGCTCCCGCCGAGGGTTCGGATCCCACATACAGACCGGTTCCCGCTCACTGGCTGAGCGAAGTGTGGGAGCAACACCGAGGGTTGCGATCCCGTTGCTGGTCCTGGTCCGGTACGGGCGCGACACTGAGGGTTGCGATCTGTTGCCGGACACGAAAAAAGACAAAAAGGAAAAAAAAAAAAAATTAACCCCATTCTCCAGATGGGGAAACTGAGGCACAAGCAGGTTGAGCAGGAGCTTCCCAAGAAGCTCTAGGATCTGTTTCCGCCTGCAGATCCTGAGATTCTACCATCAAGGAAGGCTCTGTTTTGGAATGGAGAATGGTAGGGCCGAGGCTCCCCCGGCTTCACGAGGGCCTCCAGGCACGGGGCCGGTGGTCTCTCCTTTCTCTGGCACTGCAGGGCAGGCCTCGTCCTCTCTCCCTGGACCCAGAACTAACCTCCTCACCAGCCTCTTAGCCTCTGTCCTCCCCACCTGCCCAATGCGTCCTCTACACGCAGCCAGAGGAGCCTTTAGGAAGCTCAGATCTCACCCTTCGCTCCCTGCTTCAAGCCCCTCTGTCTCCCTTGTTCTCTGGGGTAGAGGCCTCGTGCCTCAGCATGACATTCAGGCCCTTTGCCATCCCCTGCCCACCCCTCTAATTGCCTCTCCTGCCACATCGACTTCAAACCCACAATAACAGCCCCCCTCTTCCCAAGAGGCATCAAGGCCTTCCGCCCCTCTGAGCCTTTGTACTCGCTGGAACCCAAATCGGCAACGCCAGAGAAAACACCTGCTCATCCCTCAACGCCCAGCTCGGATGATAGCATTGCCCCAAG
>NW_007726307.1:73079-81369 GCF_000696425.1 Galeopterus variegatus | reverse complement strand
CATCCCATTTTACAGCTGGGGAAACTGAGGCTCATGGAGGCAGAATGATTTGCCGCAGGTCTCACCCCCAGAGCTCCACCACACTGCCTCCCCCATCTCACTCAGCATTCACACCAAGACCCCGAGGAACAGAATCCCACACCCACTTACAGATGAGGAGACTGAGGTTCATGGAAGGGAAAGGAACAGCTCAAGGTCCCACTGTAAAGATGTGGAAAAGCTGGGATTCTAACCCAGATGGGGCTGGGCCTCCTGAGCCTGGGCTCCCACCCACCGAGACCGTCTCTACATCCCGCGGGCTCAGGGCCTGCGGGGGTGCCCCATGGGCCCTGCTTCCTTGTGAGCCCTGGGTATTGTCCCTGGGAGAAAGGCCTCTGTTCCCACCAGTGGCCACCCACACGCTGCCTCCAAGGATCATGGAACCCAAGGCCTCGCAGCTCCAGATGGTGCCCAGGCCCCCATCTGCTTCCATCCCTCCCCTTTCCTGCTGACTTTGGGTCCCCCCAGGTCAGGCCGGGCTGCTGCAATGGGGTTGAAGAAAGGAGGTGGTCATCGGATGGCCTCATCCTTGTGTCCCCATGTGGCCGGCTGAATGAGCTGCCTCCTGCCTCCCTTCCTCCATCCTGGCCTTTTCATCCTCTCCTAACAACAAAGCCACAGAGGCCGGGCGGGCGGGCCCCTCCTCCCTGCTCCAGCTGAGCCAAGCGGGTTTTCTATCTTCCTTTCTGGCTGTTCGCACCCCACCCCCTACCAGGTGGTGCTCCTTGGCTGCAGAGTAGGGGAGGCCGGGCCAGGCAGATGACCGGGACACAGGAGGCTTCAGGAGGAGGAGATGCCACAAATTCACCAGAGACCTTCCTCGAAGCAGGACCCGGCCATTGGACCACTCAGGGGTCGCCCTGTGCTGAAGTCCCAGGTGCCCATGCCCTTTCTGCCATTTTTGAGAACACCACCCATTGATGTGCTCACCGTCCCCTCACCTGTTTACACACAGTCTGACTGTGTGCCCAGGCCTGGGCTGGGCACTGGGAAAAGAAACACCAAGCCCCTGTGCATCCTCAGGGGGCTCCTGGCCTAGGGATGGAGCCTGGGGGTAACGCCCCCCCAGCAAGCACAAGCACCTGCACAGGCACAGGTGCAGAGGGTGGCAAGGGTACAGAGTCCCCCCAGACCACCCCCAGAGCATCCAGCAGCCAGGAAAAGCTGGCTTCGAGACAAGCTTGCCCTGTGTCTAACTAGGTTTCCTCCCTGGGCCTTCACTATCCACAGTCTTCACTTGCCACAGGTGGGTTTTTCCTGAAACAAGAAAGGGGGTTGGGCTGCAAGCTTCAGAGGGAGGTAAGGGGGTGTGTATTATTTGGACATGTCCAGGGTACACTCCCCCTCAGTTCTCTTGGGAAAATCTCAGTCCCAGAATTCAACGGGCCTTGCTCTAGCTCCATTAGTGGGTACGTGACTGTTTGGCCAATCAGAGCATCAAATCATTCTGGCCCCCAAGACAGGGATAAACATGTTTCTAAGTTAGTCAAATGAGGTTCAATTTTGGGACTTCAGTGGGATGGCCCAGAAGAGGGATGATCGTTCTACTGGACTCAGAGCTTTGGAGATGTTAGCCTGGCACCCCAGGGGCTGCTGGAGGAGAGAACTTGCAGGAGGGTGAAGCAGAGTTCAGCATATCCTGGTGACACTGCTTGAGTACCTGGACCCAGCCGCGCCTGAAGCTGAACGTGCCTAAGTTTTTCAGTTCTGAGAACCAACTTCTTTTTCACCGAGTCAGTTTGAGTTAGGCTCTCTGCCACTCATCTAAGAAACCCGGCTGATAGGAAGAAAAGAAAGATAAAACAGAGGAGAGAAAGGTAGAGAGTGGCTGGGTCTGAGGTGGGAGAAGAGCCAGTGAAACGTGTTGGTTGGGTGGGGGTTAAATGACATTTTACGAATGGCGACGTCAAATATCGCATATGAAGCTGTTTGCATTACCCCAACATAATCCCCCACCCCACCCTCTGCCAAATCATCAGTAAAGTCTACCACGCACAAAGATGGGTTGTGAGGACAGACCGTCTTGTGGGATTTGAAGAAGGAGCTGAGGTTTTCCTCTTAGACGAGGTGGTGTGAGACAGAGGCCAGCTGTGGGCAGCCAGAGACAGAGGCTGCTGTGGCCATGACGGGACCGTAGGTGCTCTTGGGAGCACTGTGGGCCTCAGCAGGTGGAGCGGGCAGGTGAGCGTGGGACAGGCGAGCTCCTGGGATTTCCCTCAGCTCCAGGAGGCCTGAACACCCCTTCTGACCCCTGGGCTACTTCTAATTGTTCTGGGATTCCTACGGCTCTGGAAGCAGCTCCTCTGTGGCCACTCTGCACACAGCATATCTGTATCCCGACATGTGTGTTCATGACCTGCTCCCTCGGACCAGGAGACCCTCTGAGGACAGTGGACACGTCTATGCCATTTCTAGATCCCCAAGGTATCTGGCACAGGGCTTGGTCCACGCAAGTTACTTAGAAATTGTTGTGGATGGATAAATGAATGGCTCCAATTGCTTAAATATTTACTGCATGTTCTTTTAGGCTGCTGGTCAAGATGGTGGATTGAGATGCTGTGGGAGCTCCCTTTCCATCTACAAATACACAGAAATGCTGGATAAAATACAACCATGTAAAAGAATACAGAGTCAAGGTCAAATGCTAGAGGGGGAGACGTCCAGCTCATGTGGGGAGCAGGAGATGGAGCTGAAAGGCCCGTGGAGCGGTCAGGTACTGAAGGCTTTGCACGGTAGGTTGGTAGAAGGAGGCTCCACACGTCAAGCCAGGGGCCATCATGCGGCCATCTCATCCAGAAACAAAGATAAGAACAATTCCACCTATTGGCCCTAGGATTTTGTTCCAGGTATGGAACTCAATTTCTCATGACCTGCAAAGTTAGGGACCTCCAAGCTAAGAAACTAATATAAAAACTGATCCAGAAGCAGTCCCCAGTGGAGGCAGATGGGGACTGCTCTGAAGGGAACTCCACAAGCCTGGTTCTATGTGGGCCTCTCAAGGTTCCTGGCTCTGCCAAAGATGGGCTCACAGTCAAGACTGACAAAGCACACCAGGGACTCAACATCACGACAGAGACAGCAGATGTAAAACACCTCAGCAAGCTCAGATATTATAGCAAACCTAAAGACTGTAAAACAGGTATGTTTAAATGTTAAAGAAATAAAGGGTTGGATAGAACACATAATACAAGGACTGAAGAGGATGAAAAAGAACTCAAAGAAGTCCTAGAAACGACACGTCGAGTTGTTGGGATCCCATGGTAGGGAAGCAGCAGAGTTTGATTCAGAGCTGGGAAGCGCAACTCAGAGTCCTAGTTCAGCTGAGTTTTGGGTATGTGATTTTTAGCAAAACCACCCCCGCCCCAGAGGCTCTAGTTTCTCATTTGAAAAAATGGCGACAATATCAACCTTAGAGGGTAATTAGAACATCAGAGTGAGCCAGTGTCTGTGAAAGTGCTTTGAAAACTGGAAGATGCTGAAAAAGTGAGTCGGGTCATTCATTCTAACCAAATGTCTTCAAGCTGTCTTTCCCGGGGGGAATTCGGTCATCGTACTTTCTTCCTCAAAGACACATCTGCAGAGCACCTGGAGGCATTCCAGAGCAATGTCACATAAGAGGACATGATGGGGTTCTAGCTTTTGGGGTGTGGGCCTCTTCCTCCCAGTAATTCCTCCTGACCGCAGGCCCTCTGGTCCAGCCACAGACGGGGTGGTTCAGGTCACCTGAAATGCAAAAGAAGAGGTGGCCTCATAGCCTACAGGCCCTCTCAGCCTGTAAAGCATCCTACTGGTGTTTCCAGGGTGGGAGAATCCGGAAGCACTTGGTGCATGTTTCCAACCTGCAGTATGTGGCTTTGGGCTCTTCAGGCTGGAGTTTAAATCCTGCCCTTGTCAGTTACTTGCTGTGCTATACTGACAAGTGGCTTCCTTTCTGGCTTCAGTTTTCTCATCTGTGAAATGCAGGATAATACTTCTCTCTTAGGCTAGTTTAGAGGCTCCCATGAGCTGGCATGGGAAGAGCCTGGCATCGTGGGCTCAGCAAATGTCAGTGGCTGCTCTGTCTCCTCCCTTTCCTTTCTTCAGAGTGAGAGCTTTGCGGCAGGTCAGTCCACAAACCCACAAGCACTGGCCATAGAAATGGTCAGAGGAGGGGCTGGCCGGTTAGCTCACTTGGTTAGAGCACGGTGCTGATAACCGCAAGTTCCAGGGTTTGGGTCCGCATACCGGCCAGTTACCAAAAGAAAAAAGAAAAAAGAAAAGAAAATGGGTAGGGGAGGTCCACCTTCTGGGCTGGGCAAGGTTTAGGGGGTGTATTTTATAGGGGCAGAGAAACAAGTGACAGAGTCATCCACCTACTCATTGTGACCTTCACATGGTGTCACTCACTCTCTGGTCCTCAGTTTACCCATTCACTAGGAGTCTCCTTCAGAGCCTCCCCTATAACTGCTTCTCCTCTTCCTTCCTAACAGAAGCCCAGCATTGTTTGGGACTGACCACCATGGCCAGACTCCTTCGCAGGGGGAGCAGTCACGGGACACTGCTGTGGCCAGCGAGACGCAGGTGTGAGCTCTGGTGGATCTTAGGGTGGTTTAGAGGTTCCCATGAGCTGGCATGGGAAGAGCCTGGCATCGTGGGCTCAGCAAAGGGAGGAGACAGTGGCTGCTCTGTCTCCTCCCTTTCCTTTCTTCAGAGTGAGAGCTTTGCAGCAAGTCAGTCCACAAACCCGCAAGCACTGGCCATAGAAAATGGGCAGAGGAGGGGCTGGCCGGTTAGCTCACTTGGTTAGAGCATGGTGCTGATAACCGCAAGTTCCAGGGTTTGGATCCGCATACCGGCCAGTTACCAAAATAGAAAAGAAAAAAGAAAAGAAAATGGGTAGGGGAGGTCCACCTTCTGGGCTAGGCAAGGTTTAGGGGGTGTATTTTATAGGGGCAGAGAAACAAGTGACATACGCGTCCACCTACTCATTGTGACCTTCACATGGTGTCACTCACTCTCTGGTCCTCAGTTTACCCATTCACTAGGAGTCTCCTTCAGAGCCTCCCCTATAACTGCTTCTCCTCTTCCTTCCTAACAGAAGCCCAGCATTGTTTGGGACTGACCACCATGGCCAGACTCCTTCGCAGGGGGAGCAGTCACGGGACACTGCTGTGGCCAGCGAGACGCAGGTGTGAGCTCTGGTGGGGAGGAGGAGGCACAGCCTCCTGGGAGAACATCCCCCTGGTGCTGCCCTCCCTTCCTGTGCCTGAACAGCACACGCAAGGCCTGGGGTGCAGCCACAGGCTCGTATCCAGGAATCACCCTCAGAAAAGGTAGCGTGGAAAGCAAGAAAGAACGCAGGCTGCAGGGCAGGAGACTGCCCTTTTCCACTTTCTGGCTGTGTGGCCTCGGGTAGGTTACTAAACTTCTGAGAACCTCACTTCTCACAACCTATAAAACGGGGATAAAACTTTTATCTTGCCAAGTCTTATGAGGATCGGATGGTGTGACGNATAGCCTACAGGCCCTCTCAGCCTGTAAAGCATCCTACTGGTGTTTCCAGGGTGGGAGAATGCAGAAGGACTTGGTGCATGTTCCCAACCTGCAGTATGTGGCTTTGGGCTCTTCAGGCTGGAGTTTAAATCTTGCCCTTGTCACTTACTTGCTGTGCTATACTGACAAGTGGCTTCCTTTCTGGCTTCAGTTTTCTCATCTGTGAAATGCAGGATAATACTTCTCTCTTAGGATGGTTTAGAGGTTCCCATGAGCTGGCATGGGAAGAGCCTGGCATCGTGGGCTCAGCAAAGGGAGGAGACAGTGGCTGCTCTGTCTCCTCCCTTTCCTTTCTTCAGAGTGAGAGCTTTGCAGCAAGTCAGTCCACAAACCCGCAAGCACTGGCCATAGAAAATGGGCAGAGGAGGGGCTGGCCGGTTAGCTCACTTGGTTAGAGCATGGTGCTGATAACCGCAAGTTCCAGGGTTTGGATCCGCATACCGGCCAGTTACCAAAATAGAAAAGAAAAAAGAAAAGAAAATGGGTAGGGGAGGTCCACCTTCTGGGCTAGGCAAGGTTTAGGGGGTGTATTTTATAGGGGCAGAGAAACAAGTGACATAGTCGTCCACCTACTCATTGTGACCTTCACATGGTGTCACTCACTCTCTGGTCCTCAGTTTACCCATTCACTAGGAGTCTCCTTCAGAGCCTCCCCTATAACTGCTTCTCCTCTTCCTTCCTAACAGAAGCCCAGCATTGTTTGGGACTGACCACCATGGCCAGACTCCTTCGCAGGGGGAGCAGTCACGGGACACTGCTGTGGCCAGCGAGACGCAGGTGTGAGCTCTGGTGGGGAGGAGGAGGCACAGCCTCCTGGGAGAACATCCCCCTGGTGCTGCCCTCCCTTCCTGTGCCTGAACAGCACACGCAAGGCCTGGGGTGCAGCCACAGGCTCGTATCCAGGAATCACCCTCAGAAAAGGTAGCGTGGAAAGCAAGAAAGAACGCAGGCTGCGGGGCAGGAGACTGCCCTTTTCCACTTTCTGGCTGTGTGGCCTCGGGTAGGTTACTAAACTTCTGAGAAGCTCACTTCTCACAAACTATAAAACGGGGATAAAACTTTTATCTTGCCAAGTCTTATGAGGATCGGATGGTGTGACGCTATAAAACGGGGATAAAACTTTTATCTTGCCAAGTCTTATGAGGATCGGATGGTGTGACGGATAGGAACCCTCTCTTTCTACTGTGACCGGCTGTCCCAGTGTTTGTAGTTGCTCTTACAATCACGCTGTAAATGACTAATTGTGACTTCGGGGCAAAACAAAGAAGGGACCCTTTGTTTCTCCTCTTGGAGAGAGTTCCAAGGCTGGACACAGGCCTCAAGCCAACCAGCCCTGCTCTTGGGCTGATCGGCTATGCAAACAGGAAGTGACCATCCAAACATTGGGAGCTGCAGGACGCTGGCTCAGAGTCAACAGGTCCCTCCTCTGAGGAGCCAAGTTCAAAGCCACTCCTTCTGGCTGACCCCGCCCCGCCAGACCACCTTCCTCTCAGGCTGGATGATGACAAGATCCCCTCACTGGGCTCCCAGCTGTCTCCTACTCTCCCCACCCCGTCACAGCTGTAGCCAGGGTAATTTTTATTGAAATGCAAATCTGCTTCTGTCACCCCCTTCCTTAAAACTTTTCCATGGCTTCAAGTTCTCTTAAGGGAGAGACTAAAGTCCTTTCTGCCACCTTCCAGGCCCTAAATGCCCTGGCTTTTGCTTCCTCTCCAACTTTACTCCTCCAGCCACTGTGGCCTACTTTCAGTTTCTGAAAGTCCCTCCTGCATCATACTGTTCTCATTCTCTAGAACCTTCTCCCTAGTGCCCTCCTTGGCCCATCTTTCCAGGTAACATCCCATCTTCAGCTCTCAGCTCGAGTCACTTCAGGGGCCGGCTGAGCCTGCAGCAGACATTTGAGGGCCCCCTTCACCCCCACCACTCATCCAGCCCCTGCTGCCATGCATCTTTTCCTGTCTCACATGCTCACCGGTGGCTGCTCGGGGCAGGGATTTTGGCCGGTCCTGTTCATGGTCACAGCCTGGTGCCTGACACAGCCCTGGCACAGAGAAGGTGCTCAGTCAATGTGGTTGGCAGGCATGGTGATTTGAAAGGGACAGAAGCTCTGTTTTCCAAGCACCTACCATGTGCTAGGCAGGACCCCACGGCCTCTCCACAGCCACTCTGGCAGGCAGGAATCCAATCTGTGTCCACCCAAGAGGAAACAGGCTCCGAGAGGGGCATTGACTAGCCCAAAGTCATGCATCTGTCAGAAGCCCTGCCAGGGCTTGAACCTTGGTCCTAAGTCCAGCTTCCTGCTCTGGTCGACCTAGCACAGGGGTTGTTATAGACCTGTTTCCTCACCTGTGGAATGGAGACATTACAGTCCGTACCTCACAGGGCAGTCACGAGGATTAGATGAGTTAAGCCATGTAGAGCACTGAGCTCAGAGCTGGCACACAGTCAGTGCTCTGTAACTGACAGCTACTGTCATTATGATCAAATCGAAGAATGAATACGAATGAATACCTGCAATTGCAATCTATGAACGAACAAACAGAGAGAACAGGAGGACGGATGGACAGACGTATGGACGGATGGATGGATGGACAGAGAGCAAGCAGCAGAGTCGAAGAAAGACTTTAGAGATGGAGGAACCGACGAACGAGAGGAGTACATGGATGAACGCATGAACAAACAGGATGGCCACCACAGTGTGGGCGAGGGAGCCCCACCT
>NW_007726307.1:70783-72638 GCF_000696425.1 Galeopterus variegatus | reverse complement strand
TACGAATGAATACCTGCAATTGCAATCTATGAACGAACAAACAGAGAGAACAGGAGGACGGCTGGACAGACGTATGGACGGATGGATGGATGGACAGATGGATGGATGGACAGAGAGCAAGCAGCAGAGTCGAAGAAAGACTTTAGAGATGGAGGAACCGACGAACGAGAGGAGTACATGGATGAACGCATGAACAAACAGGATGGCCACCACAGTGTGGGCGAGGGAGCCCCACCTGAGGCTCGGGAGACCAGGAGCTGGCTGGGCCACCCGGCCCACCTACCCCTGGGCCAGCCCATGGTGCAGGCAGCGCTGCACAGCCTCCAGGCCTCCTGGGGGCCTGCCCGGCTCTTCCAGAGGCCGACCTGCGGGAACACGGCAGCAGGGGCAGGTAGTGACGCCTTGTGCCAGATGCACGACAGGAACGCCGACCACGACCGCAGCCACCATTCCCACACACCCAGAAGCGCCTCAGCAAAGCAATGGAGCGTGTTTGTTGCACTCACTGCTCACCAGTGGCAGGTGTGGCTTTCAGGGCCCAGTGTGTCTGAACTCATTTAATGCTCAACATATCCCTGATCAGGCAGGAGCTTCATTTATCCCCACTTTCTATGGAGGGGGAAACGGAGACACGAAGCCCGTATTCTGTTCTGTGCATGGTACCAATGATTCTCAAACTTCAGGGCTCTTCTTCTGGGCCCACCTCCTGTCTTGGTGGCATTCAACCCACACAGGCCCCTCATCCCCTAGACTCGAGCAACACTCTAAGCACCTCCAGCTGGCATCTGCAGCCCGCCCCAGGCTCTGCTCAGGAGGTGGTTCACTCCTTGAGGTGAGGTCTTAGTCTGTCTAGTTTACTGTTGTCTTCCCAAGCCTACCACAGGCCTAGCACACAGTAGGTGCTCAATAAATACCTGAAAATGTGATCCTGGATGATATTTTCAGCCCACGTCCCAGGACTCCCTGTTCACTCCTGGCGATTCCACATCATGGGAGCACTTTCCCGCCTCCACCCTTGGCTAGGCGGGTGCCCCTTGCCACCTGCCCTTCCCCATACAGGGCCATTGAAAACCACACCCTGTCACTCTGCACTCTGCAGCACTTTGTCTCCTGCTGGGAGTGAAGTGACTGGACTGAGTGGGGGTGGCTGATATAATGTCAGCTTCCCTTGTGGTGGGGGCTCCTCCTTTCCTCCTCTGATCTCTGGCCCCTGCTGAGCACAGTCTGAAATGTTTGTTGACTGACCCCAGATGCTGGAGCTGGGTCTGTAACTCACCCGAGGTTCCTTCCCAATAGTCCAGAGTAGGTCTGGCCCCTGCAGGAACATGGTGGCCAGTGACGGCCTGATCCACTCCGTCTATTTCTCCCTTGGGCTCTAGGCCTGGCCCTGAAAGAGCCCCATAAGTATTTGCTGAATGACTGAAGGAGCTGTCCCTCTACTCCACTAGGCAGTGAGCAGGAGGGTGGAGACAGGGTCGTCACACCTCCATCACCTAAACCTCCCAGAAGCCTGGCACGAAGGAGAACGAAACTACCCAGGCAGGTTTAATTCCTGAGTTAGAAGGGGCAAGACGAGATGGGGATGGGTGGTGGAGAGAACGGTTGTGTTGCGACTGGGGTTTTGGGGGGTGGAATGGGTGATAAGAGTAGAGGTGGGGGCTGGAGTGATGGCGTGGGAGAGGCACAGGATGCCAGCAGGCTGAAGTGGGGTGGCATGGGGTAGGGCCGCTCTCTATCTCCCTTTCCTCTTCCTCTGCCCAGTCGGGCTCCACCGCCAGCCCGCTGTTCAGACGGCCCCTCTCCGGGTCACTGCCTGTCCCTCTCCTCCTCTCCCCGCTGCCGCGCGCGTCACTCT
>NW_007726307.1:26778-70242 GCF_000696425.1 Galeopterus variegatus | reverse complement strand
GGTCTCCCCCAGCGCCCTCTCCGCGCGCCCCCGCGCCCTTGTCCCCGGCTCCATCGCTGCGCTCCGCGTCTCTCCTCCGGTCCCTCCGCCCCGCCACTTCCAGGGGCGGCCCCAGGGTTTCTGGAAAGGAGGGCTTAGCGGCCGCCGTCTGCTTGGAGCGGCGCCGGGGCCCGTGTTCAGCGCTGCGCGGGCCGCGCAGGGCGTCCGTGCTCACCCTAGTAGCTTTGGAGGGCGCGGGGGTCGGGGGCCCAGAAGCCCCCGAGACCTCCGCGGTGCGCCGCTGCCCGGTCTCGCCTCCCGGTGATCCCCGCGCTCTCCGTCCTTCGTCACTCCCGGGATGTCCCCTCGTCCCCTTATTCTCCCCCACTCCCGCCCGGCCGCTTTCACCTCCCCCCACCACCCGCCTGGCGATGGCGAGGAGAGGGCACGGGACAGAGGCTGGGGAGGGACTGGGGTGTGCCCCCACACGCCCACGCGTCACTCCTCCGCTTCTTTCCGGGAAACCTTTCGAGGGTCGCCCCCGAGCATGTCCTGGCTGCGCTCCACGGCCGGGAATGGCCTCCTCTTGCGCTTAAAGCCCCGTGTGGGAACAAGAACAGGGGAGGGTATCAGGGTAGGGACATCCCGCTCTTGAGATGCCGTTTTGAGAGGGACCGTCTGCTCTCTAAGCTCTGCGTGTGTGTGCGAGTGTGTTGGGGGGTGGGGATAGGACTCCCCGGAAAGCGGTGGTCTTCTAGCCCACCTTTGTGCCAGGGATCTTGAGTCTGCAATGGGACCTGACTTTCATGTCTGAGCTGGGATTAGGCTAGCAGGATGCTGTTTGGCCAGCATTTTCTCTGGTGCCTTAGAACACATTTCTGGAAGGTGAAAGAAAAACCTGCTTCTCAGGGGAGTGCTAGAGGATTTTCCCTTTCTTTTTCACAAGAGAGGCGCGGTGACGTGCCCACCTGTTACCTGCGCTGGGAACAGTTATCCAGCCGCGTTGGAACAAGAGGCAGACAGTTCCCCTGTCCTCTTGCTTCCTGCACGGCCGTGTGCATGCAGGCGCACAGAAGACTGCGGATTCACGGGTGGACCCAGTGGTGATGTCCGGGGAGGGGAGACCTTTAGCTTTCACTGCAGTGTTTCCCTCCTGAATAAAGGTGGTGTTTCCATTTGTTTCTTTCTCTTTTCTTTCTTTTTTTAGGGGAGAATGCATTTTATTTATAATTAATGTAACGTAAAGTTCACCTACTAAGGTGTAGAAATCAATGGTTTTTAGTATATTTATACAGTTGTAGAACCATCACCACAACCTAATTTTTGGACATTTTCATCACTCCCCCCCAAAGTAAACCCTGTACTAATTAGCCCATCGCCCTCTACCTCACCCCCTCAGCCCTAGGTGACCACTATTTCTGTCTCTATGGATTTGCCTATTCTGGACATTTCATATAAATGGTGTTGTGAAATAGGTGGCCTTTTTGTGACTGGCTTCTTTTTGAAAACATTAACATAATGTTTTCAAGGTTTATCCGTGCTGTAGCATGTACCAATATTTCATTTCCTTTCAGTGCTGAATAATAGTCCATTGCATGGATAGGCTGCATTTTGCTTATTCATTGATCAGCTGGTGGGCATTTGGGTTGTTTCCACTGTTTGGCTATTGTGAATGATGCTGCTGTGAACATTTGTGTACAGGTTTTTGTGTGTTCATATAATTTCATTTCTCTTGGGAGTGGGATGGCTGGGTCCTATGGTGGTTTTAACGTTTTGAGGAATGGCCAAACTGTTTTCCAAAGTGGCTGCACCATTTTTGTTCCCACTGGCAGTGTATTTCATGTGTTTCTCAGTGTGTGAACTGACACAGAGGTTCTCAGTCCTGGACTCCTGCTCATCCCGCCCCCCCCTTTCTCCACCCCAGTTCATGGTGCGTCCTGCCTTCCCCAGCAATGCCCTGCTGCCTCTGTGTCTTGTCTCACTTTCACCTCCATATCCACTGGTCAGGCTGTCCTGGCTGTGCCTTCATAACATACCTGGACCTGACTCCTGCTCCCTGCTCCACCATCACCACCCTGGACCAAGGCCCCCACGTCTCTCACCTGTATCACTGCAACACCCTCCCCCCAAGAACTGCCCTTGAACTCCTGTGGCCTGTTCTCAACAGCCAGAGGATCCTGTTAAAACTTAAGGCAGACTGTGCCCCTCCTCTGCTCAGAACCCACCAATTATTCCCCTCTCATAGGGACTAAGGGCACAGGCCTCACTGTGGCCCCAAGGCCCGCCATGGTCAGCACCAACAGTCCCCTCATAACCTCTGTGACCTCCTCAACTAACACTCCCTCCCTCCATGACCTCCTCGCTGGCTCCAGATATTTACAGCCCCCCAATTCACCCCGCCTTTCATCTCCTGCGAGTCCTGCTCCCATTTCATTTCTGTGGTGGCCTCCAGCACTCAGCACCTCGAACAGATGACCTCTTGCCTGCAGTGTATTGTCTGTCTCCCTGAATTAAACTGTCAGCCCATGCGTGTAGGGGTATTGACTGTTTTGTTCACCTGGAGCAGCGTCTGGTACACTGAAGGAAGATCTCTGGTCCCATCTCACCTGCTCCCCATGCGTGCCAGGTTGCCTTCCACATGCTTTCTTTGCCTTTGAACAATACGTATCTTTTTGGGGACATATGAAACGTATCTTTTTTTAAAAGCACCCATCGCACCACATTTATTTGTGGGCCTCCCATGAGGTCTGAGCTTGATAAGGCCAGGGAGCGGGTGGCCCCCACTGCCCGGCAGGGAGCCCGGCACAAAGTTGGCACTGCTAGTTGTGGTTTGTATGAAGGTGCCTTTGTAGAAGTGAACTCCAGCATCCAAAGGGCAAACTACCCCCAGGGGGCATCCGTGGGATTTGAGTGATGTTGGAGTCCCTGACTTCTGAATGTTGGGAGTTGATCATACCCCCAGCTGGGCGGTAGAATTTTCTAGCTGGGAGTCCCATGGCTTGGGGATTTGATGAATGCACTTGGAACAGGGCTCTGGATGTCGGAGTCCCGTCTGCAGATGAATCAAATTTTATTTCATGTTAGTGCTGAGAGCTGGTAGCCCAGGCAAGAGGGTGACACTCACCCCACCCTGTCACTGCAGCTGGTAACCGCATTTGGTGATGGAATCCTTTGAACAGTAACTTCCCTGGCCTAGTCACTATGAAAAGAAAGCTTTGAAATCTCTTGCCTTGGGGCCATTGCCCGGCCTCCACTCCCCTGAAGCTTGGGGCGGTGAGGGCGAATAATGGTGGCTGTCAGGCCTGTCTCTCTGCCCGGCGGTGTCAACAGATGCCTCTGGAATAATTTCAGTTAGACCCACAAGGTTTTTGTTTAAGGTTCAAAGTGAGGAAACTCCGAGGTCTCTTTGTGTTCTTTGGTAGGAGCTGGGGGGATTGGCGTGTGTCTGTGTGGTGGAGAGAGTCGAGGCCCCAGCAAAGAAATTATTTTCTGCAGTCAGTTCACTATTGTTTGGGCCATTTAAAATAGTATGTTTTTCAAAGTGTCTTTAAAAAGCCCAGATAAATGCTAAAAAGCAAAAATTATCCACCATCCAGCCACCAAGAGGGGACCACAGTGCATTTCTGATGTATTTATTTTCAGGCTTCTCCATGCACTTTGGAATGAAAGAACTTTCTGGGGTGATGTATATATACTTTTGTCTTTCTGGGTTGGTGGTTCCATGACTGTATACATCTGTCAAAATGCCTAAAAAGGGTGAATTTTACAGTATATACATTGTATCTCATTAACCCCACTTAAATACACAGAGGAAACGCTGCCATTGGGACCCTTCTCTGCACGTGCGCAGTGTTTCATGGACGGCTTTGCCGTCATTAACGTTTCCTCAGGCACACTGCACCTGAGGCCACCTGCACCCTCTGCACGCTGGACTGCGGTGCTTAGTTATCCCCCATAGATGCACATTGGGGTGGTTTTCAGCTTTTCCCCATTAAAATAATAGTGTGAACAGTGTGCTCTACATTCTGAGTGATTTATTACTGGGTCAAGGAGAATGAACATTTTATAATTTTATATTGTCAAACTGTCTTTCAGAAAGCTGTGTCATTCTGTGCAGTCCCCAGAAGTGTCTGGGAATGTCCTTGAACCATTATTTTCAGCATCAGAAAGCTTTTGAGCGGGCCGGCCCGGTGGCGCACTGCTACAGTGCGCCGCTTGGGAGTGCGGCGGCGCTCCCGCCGAGGGTTCGGATCCCACATACAGACCGGTTCCCGCTCACTGGCTGAGCGAGGTGCAGGCGCAGCACCGAGGGTTGCGATCCCATTGCCGGTCCGGTCCAGTTCGGGCGCGACGCTGAGGGTTGCGATCCGTTGCTGGACACGAAAAAAGACAAAAAAAAGAAAAAAAAAAAGAAAGCTTTTGAGGCCTGGCCCGTGGCTCACTCGGGAGAGTGCAGTGCTGGTAACACCAAGGCCACGGGTTTGGATCCTATATAGGGATGGCCTGTGGCTCACTGGGTGAGCGTGGTGCTGACAACACCAAGCCAAGGGTTAAGATCCCCTTACCAGTCATCTTTTAAAAACAAAAAAGCAAGCTTTTGAAATTTTAGGAGTTGTGGTTAATGGATTTGCTTAGTGTTTGGACACCAAGTTTTACTTCTTTCTGTTAAAAATGTGCCTGCTAGTAGGCAAAGATTTCTTAGATATAATATTAAATGCGTGGTCCAAAAAAGAAAAAATTGTTAAATTGGACCTCATCAAAATTCAAAACTTTTGCACTTCAAAATACAGTATTAGGAACATGAAAAAACAAACAAGAGACTGGGAGAAAATATTTGCAAGACATATGCTTGATAAAGGCTTGTTTTGAGAATTAACCATGATGTATTACAACTCAATAATAAGACAAGCAATTCAAACAGCAGGTGAAAGAACAGTCATTTCACCAAAGAAGTTTATGGATGGCCAACAAGCACATGAAAAGAGCTCAATATCATTGGTCATTAGGGAAATACAAACTAAAACCATAGTGAGATACTGTACCGCTCCCATGAGAATGGCTGTAATAAAGAAGACACGGTAAATCTCATCAAGGATGTTGAGAAACACTAGCCCTCCCATGTTGCTATGGCAATGTAAAATGGTGCAGCCGCTTTGCAAAACAGTTTGGCAGTTTCTCTCTCTCTTTTTTTTTTTTAAAAGATGACCGGTAAGGGGATCTTAACCCTTGACTTGGTGTTGTCAGCACCACGCTCACCCAGTGAGCTAACCGGCCATCCCTATGTGGGATCCGAACCCTTGGCCTTGGTGTTATCAGCCCTGCACTCTCCCGAGTGAGCCACAGGGCCGGCCCAGTTTGGCAGTTTCTCTCTCTCTTTTTTTTTTTTAAAAGATGACCGGTAAGGGGATCTTAACCCTTGACTTGGTGTTGTCAGCACCACGCTCACCCAGTGAGCTAACCGGCCATCCCTATGTGGGATCCGAACCCTTGGCCTTGGTGTTATCAGCCCTGCACTCTCCCGAGTGAGCCACAGGGCCGGCCCAGTTTGGCAGTTTCTCAAACAGTTAATCCTAAAACTACCATATGATGTAGCAATTCCACTCCTAGGTATCTGCCCGGGATAAATGAAAACACGGGCTAGACAAAAACTTCCATGTGAATATTAATTATAGAAGTATTAATTAATTATATTATAGAAGTATTCCTTATAAATGTCTAAAAGTCCATTAAGTGATGAACAGATAGACAAACTGGATGTATCCCTACAATGAAATATTACTCAGCCATAAAAAGGAATGAAGCACTGACACAAACTACAACACGAATGAACCTCAAAATACATAATGCTGAGTGTAAGAAGCCATGTTGCATGACTCCACGGCTAGTTTTTAGAGACAGAAAGTAGATTAGTGATTGCCTGGGGCTGGGAGTGGAAACAGAAATTAATTGTAAATGTGCATGAAGGATGTTATTAGGGGGATAAAAATGTTCTAAAACTCATTTACGGTGATGATTGCACCACTTGATAAAGTTACTAAAAATAGTTGAATTCTACACTTGGATGGATTTTATGAAATAAAACATACTTCAATAAAGCCGTTAAAAATGGGGGAGGGGTGGCACTGCTTTGGCTAGAATAAGGGTGTTAAGAAGGTGGGTGTAGCTGTTTCCTGACATGCTTCCAACGCAGAGTCCTGGGATAACTTCAGGAAGCCCAGTGTGCCAGGGAGTGCAGGGGCTCCCCCTTCCGGGAAGAAGGGGGAAGAGAGAGCGATTGCTCAGTGGTCTCAAGCCCCCCCATCCCTGGGTGCTGCCTCTTTGCAATGTGACTTTGACCTTCTTGCCATCCAGAGGTGAAGACTCATTCTTCATCACCTTGAATCTGGGCTGGCCATGTGACTTGCTTTGGTCAATGAGTGCTGCAGAAGTGACGTTGTGCCAGTTCCAAGCCCGGCTTTCCAGCAACCTGGCGGCGCTCCTTTGCCCTCTTGGAGCTC
This sequence comes from Galeopterus variegatus, assembly GCF_000696425.1. Taxonomy (NCBI): domain Eukaryota; kingdom Metazoa; phylum Chordata; class Mammalia; order Dermoptera; family Cynocephalidae; genus Galeopterus; species Galeopterus variegatus. Next base: position 63,766 of record NW_007726307.1, on the reverse strand, counting down.
TTCTCTGAGAACACTCTGAGGAAGCCGGTCCAGCCACAGGAAGATGAGGCGCCACGTGGAGGGACCGAGGCCACCACCACATAAGGAAGCTGGTCTACCATCGGGGGTGGGGACCTGTGGAGGGGAACTGAGGTGCCCCAGCCCAGAACCACCATCAGCTCCCAGACATGTGAGTGATGCTTTCTTGAAGCTTCCGGCATTCTTCCCCCCATCCAAGTACAGCCCAGTGAGCGCACCTAGGTGAGACCAGCGAAGAGCCACCCAGCTGATGCAGAGTGCGAGAAATAAGCAGTGGTGGCTATCTCAGGCCCCCAAGTTGGGGACAGTTTGTCATGCTGCAATAGACAACTGCAACAGAAGCCCCTCCCTTTCTCCTGACCTTGCCAGTCCTGAAGCCATCTTTGCTGAGGTGAGGTCGTGGACCCACCACTCACTCATGCCTGAGTACTGGGTAGCACGTCTCCATCCACCCCATGGTGCCCTGGCTGCTGACCTGGACACCCTTTCTCTCAGGACAGCTGTTCTGTATTTTGGCTTTGCAACAGCATCTCAGAGGTGGTGGGAATGAAAACATGTGAGTCTGTTTCAGTTGTTTGTAGTGCAACAAGTCACCCCAAAACTAGTGGCTTAAGAGAACAATAATTTACTTTGCTAACAAATCTGCAACTTGGGGAAGGCTTGGTGGAGACAGCGTGTTTTTGCTCCACACGGTGTCAGCCGGGGTGGTTCAAAGACTGGGGGCTGGAATCGTTTGAAGTCTTGACTCTCACATGTCTGGGGGTTGAGGCTGGCAGTCATTTGGGAACTGTCAGCACAGCTACAGGGGGCCTTTCCATGCAGCTGCTGGGCTTCCTCACAACATGGCAGCTGGATTCCTAGAGTGAGTGCCCCAAAAGAACAAGGCAGAAGTACATGGAATTTGTATGACCTGGCCTCAGAAGTCACACGGCGTCACTTACTCTGTACTCTGTTGGCTGATGCAGCCAGAGGTCTGCCCAGGTTTGAGGCGAAGGAACTAGACCCACCACTGGGTGGGAGTAGTGTCGGCATCACATTGTAAGAAGAGTAAGTGGGAGGGGATATATAGAGATGCCTGTCTGGAAAATACCACCTGCTACCGGACCTAAGCCTCATGCCTGAAGAATTGATTCTGCAGGCCTAGAGTGAAACCTCAGGATTTTATCTTGACACGTTCCTGGGTGAATCTGATGCACATCCAGGACCTGGCATTGACCCTTTCCCCAAGACCTATGGCCTGTCACCCCTGGGCCTGGGGTGGGGGATTGGCTGCTGCCCTTGCTCATGTGATCCAGGACACTTTGGAGGGAAACCAGCCTCAGGACAGCCAGTGGGGCCTGAGAAGTAGGAGCCTAGTATCTGTCCAAGGCGGGTGGTGACCTGCCCTGCCCTCATTAAAGGGGCCTTTGGGGAGCTGGTTTATCCTAGTAGCCTTTTGTTCTTCCATCCCCGCGTGTCTGTTTAGCACTTTCTGCTTTTCAGGTAGCTGTCCCCAGGCTGCTGCAGGTGGGGTGTGAGCAAGGTGGTTATTGCTCTCTGTGGTGAGACTTTGAGCCCCTCCCCGGGGGACTCACTGCCATTTGGTGTCTTCCCCTCACAGCTATTGTGAAGGCTGTTTTTTTTTTGTTTTTTTGTCTTTTTTCGTGACCGGCAACGGATCGCAACCCTCAGTGTCACGCCCGTACCGGACCGGGACCGGCAACGGGATCGCAACCCTCGGTGTTGCCCCCGCTCCTCGCTCAGCCAGTGAGCGGGAACCGGTCTGTATGTGGGATCCGAACCCTCGGCGGGAGCGCTGCCACACTTCCCAAGCGGCGCACTGTAGCAGTGCGCCACCGGGCCGGCCCAAGGCTGTTTTTTTGACTGATTGAGCCAGAGGAGCACTGGAGGGCTCATTAGTGTGCAGTATTCTGGAAGGGGCTGCCCCAGCCCCTGGGAGTGGTCTAGGGAGGCCTGCACTGGGAGGGGACAGCTCTGCCACAGTTTTGCTCTTTAACCCAAAGAAGGTCATGTCTCAACTCAGAGCTTGTTTTCTCAGCAGTCAAGTGTGTGTGAAGCTTCAGCTCCTGTTCTCTTGAACAAGCTGAGTGGGGCTCCTCTCCCTTAACAGAAAACCTGCCATGGCTCCCCATTGCCCTTGGTCTTAGCCTGCCTGCCCTTTGGGGCTGTGACCCGACCCCTGCTCCAGTGTCAGCATCCCTCGCCTGAACTTGCCACTCTCTTCCACCCTGTGGGCCTTTGCATTCACTGTTCCCTCTTGTCTGGGATGCCTTTCCTTGATTTCACCGCCTGGCAAAGCCTCAAATTTGGCTTTTGTCACCTCTTCCATGAAGCCTACCCCCGACCCTCCTAGCCAGGCTCCTCTGCGTGTGGCCCTCTGCTCTGGCCCCTTTGGTGTGCTGTGGTTCTCTTAGGAGCAGCAGCTAGGGCTCTCAGCTCAGGAGGCTCTTGCAGACAGCCCAGGCTTCGGAGTCAGGCAGTCTGGATTTCAACCCAGTGCTGCTGCTACATACCTGTGTATCTTGGTAAATCGCTTCACCTCTCTAAGCCTGTTTCCTCATCTCTGAGTTGGGGCACAATCACTAAATAGAATTCACATGATATTTTAAGGACGTCAGTGACAGAAGCAGGAAGTCTAATGAGAAATTGGGGGGAGGTCTGAGCTCACAGAGCCCAGAGTTTCCTTCATTTTCATTAAAGAACAGGAGGTGGGAGCTGACGCAGGTGTAGGGAGGAGCCAGCGACCCTCTCCCCCATGCCATAAGTAAGGGTCAGGTGCATAATAGGTGCTGACGTTAGAGTAGAAGCTCCTTGAAGACTGAACAAATGGATGAATGAATGAAGGCAACTGGTTTCTAAATTTGAATTCACCCATGTGACAGGCCTTGTCTGTGCACAGTGGCTGAGGCTTCCTGCCCATCTTCTAGCAGCCGGCCAACACAGTGGCATTGCCAGTGTGGGGCTCTGTGCATGTGGTCAGAAAAGAAACAGCAATTTTAGCGGGCCCAACTGTGGGCCAGGCATGTAAGTGGTCACATGGGTTTCACATTCTTAATCCTCTCAACAACCATAAGAAGCAGGTGATATTCTCTCTGCTTTGTACAGATGAAAACCATGGAGAGGTTAAGGCATTGGTTCCCATAAGCTGGTTGTGCATCACCTAATACCTTGCCTAAAATACATTTTCTCAGCTCTATTGAGCCAAAGTCTCTGAATGTAAAGGTGTATCGATTAGTTATTACCACAAAAATGCTGTGTAATAAACCTGACAACCTCCAAGCTCAGTGACTGCAAACAGGGATCAGTTGTTCTCTGGGATGTGCAGGTTGCTGATTGAGGATGGGCTCTGTGACAGCAGCTCTGCTCTGCCTCATGTGTCTTTCATCTTCCTCCCTGGCAAGTGGGCTCACCCAATGCTATGGATTGAATGTCCCCCCAAAACTCACTGAAGCTTGACCTCGGTTGTAACAGTGTTGAGAGAGTGGGAAATCAGATTATGGCAGTGACGGAAGGTTGGTCTTTAAGAGGTGATTGGATAGTGAAGACTGTGCCCTTGTCAATGGATTAATCCATTCACGGAGTAATGGGCTGATGGTTTAATTGGCTGTCATGGGCATAGACTGGTGGCTTTATTAAGGAGAGCACATGATAGAGCTCACTTGCCATCCTCGCCGTGTGATTCCCTGCATCACCACGGAACACTGTAGAGTTCCCACCTGGAAGAAGACCCTCAACAGATGTGTCCCCTGGACTGTGGACTTCCCAGCCTCTAAACTGTAACAAATAAATTTCATTTCTTTACCCCCTTTTCAGGTATTGTGTTATAAATGACAGAAAATGGACTAATACACACAGGCACCTTCTTTCCAGAGAAAGGCAGATACATACAGAGAACACGTGTGGTCCCACAAGCACTCTGCAGGTCTCTGGGCACTGCCTACCTGCTAACTTTATTGGCCAAAGCAAGTCACGTGGTTCAACCCCGACATGAGGAGCAGAATACTTCACCTCTTGACAGACTAGACTTTTTTTTGTCTACTTGCTTGAACTATCCTACCGTGATGCTTGATTTCAGCTTCTCCTTGTTCTGTCCGTTGTTGCTTCAGATATTTTGGGAACTATCTGGTTAGGTGTGTACCATGTTTAGAATTGCTCCATCTTCTTGGTGAGTTGAACTTTTCATTATTATGTGGTGACCTCCTCTGTCCATAATGATGCTTTTTATCTTTGATCTATTAATATCAAGCAAAAGGGCCTGGAAAAAGACATTTGGCAAACACTACAAAAAGGAAATTGGTGCTGACTTGGCCACCTTTGGCCCTCATGTCTCTTGCAGCATCTCCTAGACTTGCTTTTCTTGTTTGGGTGCTTCCTCCAATGGCATTTACAAAGTAGATCTCTGTGTGGCAAAGCTTCATGAGACCTTTGAATGACATACCCTTGGGCTGGATAAGTTCATTGTTTTTTCCTTCATTACTAGAGTATTTATGGAGTAAGTACATAAATGTATATTTACACAAATTGTTTATTTAGGAGAAATAAGATCCTACACATTCTATCTACACCTTTTTAAAATTTTGACATCTTAGATACTTGTTTTTATTTTGTGTTTTAAACACTATATAGTATTCCATTGTTTGTCTCTAATTTATCCTACCCCTCTTGTGGACGTTTAAGTTGTTTCCAGTTTTGTCTGTTACCCTTTTGCAATAGATGTCATTGTACATGCATTTTTGTGCATACGTGTGGGCTTTTCTGTAGCCTGTATTCCAAGAAGTGGAATTACAGGCTTGTGTTTAAGATTTTTTGATGCATATTGTCAAACTGTCCTCCAAAAGTGTTATAACAATTTGTCCTCCAATCAATAGAAAATGAGGGCCTCTGCCTGTCTACTTACAGGCCCACCTTGGATTGAATCAGAACACAGATCCATGGACAGCAACAAGCTTCCTGGGTAGTTGTATCTTGATGAAAAGTTCTAACGCCTACCAAGGACTGGCAGGAGAAGCTTTATTCCAAACTGCACAAATGCTAACTCTTCTAGTAGCACAAAATTAATGCAGCAGCAGCCTCCTGGGGGTTAAAAACTTGAACTTTAAAAACTATAGCTTTAAAGATAGTCATATATTTATAGAATAAAATTTGGATTAAATACTTATGTAGCTCCTAAAGCATCTTATGGTATGAAAAGCCCCAACCTAGAGAGTTCAGTTTAGCTCTATAGCAGGCCCTGGAGGCTTGTCAGGCCCTGTGCTCTGGGCTCTGGCTGAAGCCCCATCTACCCCATTGGGCAGCTTTGCTCAGCAGGGTTTTGCTGGGCTGTTCCCTCTGCCTGGAATGTCTGCCAGCTTGGCTCCTAGGAGACTCTGCTAAGGTGCCCCTGGGAGGCCACTCCCCACCATCCCCAGGAGAGTTTACTGTTGCCACCTCAGAACCTTGTTCATGCTGCTATTATTACATAAATCACATTGTGTTGTATTTTTTCTGTTGGTTTTTGGGGTTTTTTTTGCCTGCTGTTTAGGTCCAGGACTAAGGTAAGGCAAGCAAGGCACCTAAGGTGAAAAATTTAAAGAGACACTCACTCTCAGAGCCATGCACTTAACTTTTGCACACTGGTGCCTAGTCCATGTCCTGCTACTCTGCTGGCTAGGAGGACTGGACCTGCATCTCCTCTCTCAAGCTGGGCGAGTAATGAGGGGGTATGCAGCCCCAGCATCTGCTCTTTCTCAGCTCCAGGGAACTGTGGAGAAAGGTTAAAACAAGACTGTTAAATCTGCATCTTCTAGGTCATAAAGGAAAAAATATGGTTGATTGAAAAATACAGGAAACAGGGCCGGCCCGTGGCTCACTTAGGAGAGTGTGGTGCTGATAACACCAAGGCCAGGGGTTCAGATCCCTATATAGGGATGTCTGGTTTGCTCACTTGGGAGAGTATGGTGCTGACAATGCCAAGTCAAGGGTTAAGATCCCCTTACTGGTCATCTTAAAAAAAAAAAAAAATACAGGAAACACCCTAAAATGGACAACTCTTTGGCAAAGGCTCGTTTCTATCACGTTGAGTATTTCCTTCTGCCGGATGATGACGAACCTAAAAAAGTTGACTTGATATTTCCAAAGGTGGCCAAAGTTCCTGGATAAGGACTGAAGGTACATGTGCATGCATGCAGCCTTGTATACAGTCTAATACTCGCTCTGCAAAGCGTGCTCCATAGACCTGCATCAATGGCTTCACTTCGAGTTTGCTAGACGTGTAGGATCTTGGGCCCTACCACAGACCTCCTGAATGAGAATCTGCACTGACCTAATACCAATTATATGACTGTTTATTTAGATATATTTACCCAGTAATTTCCTGGGAGTTTCAAAGGTTTTTGCAGCTCTTGAGATTTCTTTCTCTCTGTGTGTGCATGCATGTGTGCACGTGTACATGCATATATATGTGTGTACATGCATGCACATGTGCTACCTGCACCCACACCCACACTCCTGCCAGTGCTTTGGCTGTGGGTCATTGCTTGGAAGTAATCAGAGAGGGCACTAGTTTGCAGGCAATTGCTTTGATTTTGTTTTTTCCAAGGAACCCAGAGGTCCGACAGGGCACAGTTCATGAAGCACTATTTCCCACTGTGCTACTGGAACTGGACAGGTGGAGGGCGGAGCATGGGCTCCAGTGCTGAGGAGGCCGGCGTGCAGGGGCTCAGCTCCGCACACCGCTGCCTCCTCCCATCTTCCCGCAGGTAAAGTCTCTCGATGCTGTTTTATACAGAACATGAGGCCATGGTGTGAAGGTAGTAAAATTTGGTTATCACCGACCCAAACTTTTAACATTGTGTGACAAAGGAATTATTAAAGAAAATAAATTTTCACAAAATATGCTGTGGAACACTAAGGACAAGCTTCTAAAAAAAAAAGTCAGGTGTTATTATTGATTAAAGACCACTGGTTACTTGGATAATGTAGGATCTTTCGGTAAGTAAGGTATTCTGATTTTACTTGAAATGTTTCTGGAGCCTTGTGGCTTCTCACTAGTAACAGAATAAAAGCCAGTGTCCCCTCATTACCTTCACCTGATTTTCATAGTGCACACACTGGTTCCTGTGTGAGCGGCATGTCATCCTTCCAGGAGGTGCTCGCAGTTGTAGGAAGTGCTGCAGGTGGAGCTATGGCCAGAGGCGGGCAGTGTCTGTGTGCCTCCACCGCCTTTCGGGACCTTCTGTCCCGGGGCAGCTCAGACGGGGGTGCCCACCGCAGGCCTGTCTCCCTGGACTAGTATTGTGTGTTCGCTGAAAAAAAATTAGAGGATACCGAGAAACAAAAGCAAAAATTTAAAAATCCTATCCCAGATAGACAAAAACTATGGGAATTCAGTGCCACATGACCAGCCCTATAAGAAACCCTCCAGGGAATCCTTCACCTGGAATCCAAAAAAAAAAAAAAAACATCACCACCATGAATACATGAGAAAGAACAAACCCCACTGGTAGAGCACATAGGCAAATGAGAAAGAGAAAAAAAGTTACTGTACCACCTTAAAAAACCAATAAACTCCAAAGTCAAACAACAACAGGGAAAGAAAGGAACAAAAATATTTAAAACAACCACACAAAAGCAGTTAAATGACAGGAGTTAAGAAAATACCTTTCAATAGCAACACTAAATGTTTATGGATTGAACTTCACACTCAAAAGACAGCAAGTGGCCAGATGGACTAAAAAATCAGACCCAACTATATGCTACCTACAAGAAATCCACCTCACCTTACACAGACTAATAGTGAAAGGATAGAAAAAGATGTACCATGCAAATGGAAACCAAAAATGAGCAAGAGTAGCTGTTCTTAAATCAGATAAAATAGATCTTAAACAAAAAACTATAGAAAGAGACAAGGCCATTATATAATGATAAAGGAATCTATCACCAAGAAGACATAACAATTACAAGGGAAAAGGCTTAGTTTAGGCTTCTGGCACACATTAACTTTAGAAAACTGCTGCTTCTGTTGGACAGGGTGATAACATGGCCCTCACAGGGCCGTTGCACAGTTCAGTTGGTCTGAACGCACCTCCAGCTGTTTCTGATACCTGCTTGGAAACCTGACGGCCACTCAAGCCTATCTAAGACTGCTACCAGCCCTTCTATCCAGATCTGTTTGCCCCCTCATTTCTAGGAGCCAAGAAGGAGATTCACATACTCACAGAATTAACTCTCAGCCATGGTGGAGCCACAGGACACAGAGGAGGAGGAGAAGAAAGCCCAGAAGAAACCCTGCCAGGCCTGGCTCACAGCCAGTAGATTCCAAGTGACAGGTCTTTGGAGCAGCACCGAAAGAAACTATCAGGATCTCAGGCTACCACCCATCCAAGAGGTGAATGAGGTCCACAGGGAGGAGCAGGGACTCAGGTGGGGTGTCTACAGAGACCTCTCCTCCTAACTTACTTCCTCCTCTGATTTAGGCATGGAAGGAAAAAGCACTGTTTGCTAACGTGCTGGAGACTGTGTTGGATCGAGAGAGGTGGAGCTGGGATAGGCATTACCTGGACATGGATCTGTACAGGAAGCCACCACCTTTCTTTGAGCTGCCCCTTCTCCAGCACTGAAGCCCGTAACAGGTAACAGACAAGACCTTTGCCAAGCTGAGCCTCCTGTTGCCACTGGCAGATAATAACTCTGTGCCACTTTGCAGTATCCGTTGTGCTTTAGATATCTGTCCAAACTTCTTATGCTAGGAAATCAAGATTCAAAATGGGTCTCATACAACAGATTGAACACTGGGTTGGAACCCAGATTTTAGCCTGGATTCTAGTCTCATAGTGATGCTAGTTGTGAGACAGGGCAAATCCTTTTACTGCTCTGGGCCTGGTTTCTTAGCTGTGAAGAGGGGGAGTTGGAAGACAGGTCACAGGGCCTCCTGAGCTTCCTCAGTTACCTGTGGCTGGTCTCTGGACGCCTGGCCAACAGGTGGGGGCCAGAGGTTCTAGGCTTCACTGAGGCCTTCCAATCCCTCTGAATCCTCTTTCCTTCTTCTTCAGTCCTGTTTATGAAAACTGACCTCAAGATCATTTACAGATTGATCTAGAACCCAAATTTGTTAACAGAGCCAGAACCTTCGTTCAGGGAGAGAGAGCAGCTTATCTAGCAACAAGGTTTGCCTGAGAAACCTTTCCCAGAAAGCTAGGTGAAATAAACAAGATGGGTTTCTTTCCTCACCCAGCTCCTGAGAGAGGCCACTAACAGCTCCATGAAGCAGGAGAAAGTGCCACCCAGCTTGCTGAAATGTCACTGTCTCCACTTGCCTGGACTCTTTTCCCAGTAGGCCCAAGGCCTTCTGGGGCTTCGTGAGGAAGAGAACCTGCTGCATGCTGGCAGTCCCAGGCTTAGAGTTACTGCTGCAGCTCTTGAAGAAGCTCCCATTGAAAGAACTGTCTAGCCCAGGAATGCAAGAGTCGCCTCCTTGGCAAGAATGCTTTCTAGTGGGTTCCACTTCCCAGCAAATGTTCCCTAGGGGTTTCACTAGTGAAAGCATGTAAGAAATGGATGCTGGAGACTCGCTTCCCCCCACCACATGTTTAAGAAAAACTAGAAACTGCAGGTAAGATGGGGAGACCTGGACCATTAAAACCTAGCTGGATGAAAGGAGAACCTACTGCTGATAGGAGCCTAACGTGCCACCAGGCCTAGAGTGAAGCCCCTCTCCAGAGGGCTACTCAGAGGGGATGGGGTCTGACGGCCCCTTCCCAAGCTCCACCTGTGCAAAGGAACTCCGTGCAGCCTCCCGTCCCCAGCATTGTCCAGAGGAGGTATGTACTACTTACTTTATGCAAAATGCCTCCTTGCCATCATTAATCACCAGCCCACAAAGCAGGAACTTTGGGTTCATTGGAAAGTTACTCCAAAGTCACAATATTTGTAAATTTTCCCCTTTTTAAGATTAGTTACCAAAACTCTGGCAGAATGCTCCACCACGCTAGCTCAGCTCTCAGTGATCTCAACCTCCTCTATGTCTACTTTCGGCACCACAGCAAATTAGGACTTATGTTTGGAGGAAAAAGAGAGCTGGCCACCTCCTCCCCACTCAGGGCAACATCTACAATAGGCTTTTTGGAGCCCCAAACCACCCAGGGACCAGAGCAAAGCTGGAAGCCTGCCACAGGGGGCACAATGGGACCCAGTGTGCTCACGAGTACCAGCAGAAAGAAGCCTGGAGAAATGCAAAGTCCTAGTAGCATGACCCAAGGATACATTCTTGGCCTCTCTTCAAGAGGGGACGCCAGTCCTTGCAGAGAAACACAAAGAAGAGTCCTACACAGGAACACATACACTGCGTGCTGTTGTGTACCAGGCAGCACAGTTCCCCAACTCCTGAGAAGGACCAGAGACAAGGGCTCACAACACCCGAGGCCCTGTGGCACCTGCCCCTCAGTGCTCAGGGCCCTCTTCCCGAGGGTGAGGACAAAGGGGACAGAAGCCATCACCCAAGGGTGGTTCTCAGGGTTGTGCTGTCATCCATTAAAGGCTGGTTCTGAGGAATAATGTGACTGGCAGAGCAAAGGCTAGAAGAATGCACACAAATTGTGACATTTTATTCTTTTTTGCTCAGTGGTTCCTGGTACATGTTTTCAGTGCATTTTGCTTCTGGATTAAATGAGTGACATGTATGTGGCTTTTAAGCTGTTTCTTAGGGATGTGGTCTAGTAGAAATGACCATCCATGCCTGAAACAGGTCTCTGCCAGCCTCATGCCACAGAGGCAACAGCACAAGCCCCAGTCTCCACCACAGTGTCTCCTCGAGTGCCAGAATCCCTGCACATTCCAGGCACCAGCCATTCCACTCTGTCTCAGTGCCTGCAGGGCACACCCTAGAAAAGACTCCCTCAGGTGAGGAGAAAGCCCTTGAGTACAGGCTGGGAAGAAATGGCTCAACTGATAACCCCAAGTTCTCCACCTTCTGAAAGGAGAGTAAGAGTTGTGTACCAATGAGCTGTGGCCTGGGGGCAGGTGGCAGCAGGGAACACTGTCCCCCTGCCTCAGGACGTCCTGTCCAGAGGGTGGGCACAGATGTAAGCTCGCTTCTCAAGGATCTGTTGGGACACTTTCTTAATCTGCTCATCTAGGTTTTCTGGAGCATCTGGGAGGAAAAAAGAGAGTAGACAGGCGATCTCTCTGCACTGTGATGATACAAATACAGCTAAAGCGGGCATTTTTCCACAAAGTCAGCCCCACCCACTGCGAAGCAGTTCTGAAGGTGACCCCCTCCTCCATCCCCCAGGAAGTGATTCTGGGCTGCAGGTAGAGACAGGGATATTCATTCTGAATAACAAAGGGCTCATCCTGTTGTTCTCTAAAAACCCCAGACCATGGGCCGGCCCGGTGGCGCACTGGATAGTGCACCGCTTGGGAAGCGCGGCGGCGCTCCCGCCCGAGGGTTCGGATCCCACATACAGACCGGTTCCCGCTCACTGGCTGAGCGAGGCGCGGGAGCAACACGCGGGAGCAACACGCGGGAGCAACACCGAGGGTTGTGATCCCGTTGCCGGTCCCCGGTCCGGTACGGGGGCAACACTGAGGGTTGCGATCCGTTGCCGGACACGGAAAAAAGACAAAAGACAAAAAAAAAAAAAAACAAAAACCCCAGACCTTGTGGGGTAGCAGTGGGGAGAAGGCACTTGCTCAGTAAACAGCTTATTTGCGATTCCAACCTCTTGGTGGAGAAACCATTTCATCACCCTGCACAGCATATAATAGTCCTGTCAGCACCGCGGGGGGTGCCTGGGCCAACCCCCAGAACCAGCAGCCACACAAAATCAGATGCCACTCTCCTTGGCAAATGCCATGGGGCTATGGCCTCTTCACCACTGGTGGATGACAGGACTGGGCTCTGCAGGGGACATTGAGCCAGAGCCTCCAGTCCAACAGGACTGAAGGGTCAGAAGAAGTAGACTCTGAGCTGGGAGTTCCAGGATGTGGTCACATAGCCATGGGAGAGGGAGCCCACTGACCAGCTGAGCACACGAGCAAAGTGCCCATGTCCTCTAGGGCCCAGGACACCTGCAGAACACAGCACACCATTCTGGCTGGGTGCAGAGGCATGAGAGGTGGGTACAGGTATGATGTCACCCTCCTCGGTGAGCTCTCCCCAGGCAGCCTCAAGAATGTGACCAGACACGGGGCAGACACCAGCAGGGCCTGGCATGAGGGGACGAGGGCTGTGCTTGCTCCCCCTGCGGCGGCCGTGGCAGGTCTCTGCCTGCAGGTGTCCTGCCTGCCAGGCACGGCTGTGGGTAAGCCCCGGCCCTCACTCACAGCGGAGGTTTGTGAGCGGCCGCAGGCTCCGGGAGCCTGGGATTGGGCCATTCCCCTCCCCCAGCTGTCCCACTTACACTTGTCCAGCTGAGCTAGGCTGAAGAGGTTCTGGAAATAAGCTTCCACGCAGAACATGTTGGCCAACAGAACCTGCCAGACCCAAGGTCAGAAAGGAAAACTTGAGAGCCCTGGAGACTTTACCTCTGAGCTTCAAGGATCCCTCTCTGTCAGCCAAGCTGGGCAGCCTGGCAAGGGTCAGAAGGCCTGGCTCAGAAGTCACACAGTCTTGGGTTCTAATTCCAGCCCTGACCCAAACAAGGTCTGTTCCCAAGGCCAAGGGCATCAGCATCTGAGCCTCAGTTTCCTGCCCTGTGAGGCAGACATCATAACCCTGGTGTCCACAGGCTACTTTGGGACAGTGTGTGTGAAAAGCCAGCGCTCAGCAAGTGCTCATGACTGCACCCGCCTCCCTCCAGCAGGGTGAGTCATGTATGGGGCCCCCCCTCAGTGGGGGAAGGCAGGCAGGGTGATGGCACTAGGTCAGGACCCCTGTCTCTCACCACCCCTTGTCCTCCTAGGAAAAAGACAAAAGGGAGTGGCCCTGCCTCCTGAGCAGCACGGACACCCCCACAGCCATGGCATGGGATCCCCACCAGCCTGTCCGGACAGCGGCTGCTTGCACCCCCGAGACCCAGCCTCTCAGTGACCACTGCAGATGTCGATCCACCCAGCCCCTCCCTTCTGGGATTCCTGACAGGGCAACACCAACTCTGTCCCCATCAAAGAGCCGCGGGACAGAAGCAGGCAAGCCAGCTGTATGCGGCGGCAGGCTCACCTCATGGTCGTGGTTCTGCAGCCCAGTGCGGATGGAGCGGCTGGCCCGTGAAAGCACGGCCGTCATGCCGTACAGGTTGATGAGGATGTTGGCCACACGCTTCATCACCAGCTGCTCTTCCACGATGGTCTGGGGACATAGGCTCAGAGTGGAGACTGGCTACCTAGGGCCACCCCACTTCTCCCCTCCCCTGGGCCATGTCGCCTGTCTTTCAGTTCCCCCTTCAGGAACCTCGGTAAAGTGGTGTCAAGAAGGCTCGTCCATCTGAGCAGAGAGGCTGGCTCAGCTGCCGGCGGCTTCCCTTCCCTCTGTTCCCCGCAGGCAGGCATCGAGACACCACCAGGTCCCAGAAACTCAGCCAAGGCCACAGGCTGGTGCTTAGCTGCTTAAAGTCACCTTCAGCTACAAGGGCCCTGCCCCACAGATCAGATCCCTAGGTTCTGGCCCCAGTCAGGGACACCTCTCCTGATTCCAGGGAGCCTCTCTTCACCTGGAAGGTGCGTGGGAGAACATCGTAGGCAACTCACGCAGCAGGGCTTCCCACTCGAGTAACTGAGTGGCCCCAGGACAGGCAGACAGCCAGCCTGAACTCCGGGCCCCATCCCTCCATGGTGGTCAAGATTTCTGAAAGTTCTAGACCAAGTTCCAAAAATGGATGCTTGGAAGAAAATGGCCTCATGGATGTTATGGGCCCAGACCGGCAGGGCCCGGTTACCTTGCCAAAGCGGAGCAGCAGCATCTCGACAGTCCGGCCAAAGGAATACACGTTTTCCTCGAGCTTGTTGGCACTGTCCTAGTTAGGCCAGAAAACAGGACTCACTCAGCACCTCACCCCTACAGTGCCCCGTCGTGTCCCACCTAGACAGTGCACCCCCTGAGGCTCGGGGCACAGATGAAGTGGGGGCGTCTGGGATGCCTCAGACTAGCTGGTGCTCCCCAACTTTTCCTGGCGAAGCCTAGACCCCTAGTCCTTTCCCTTCTGGGATGGGGATATCTGGCAGGAGGGCCCCCAAAAAGGGGGGTACACCTGCTGGGCCCACTCACCTTAAGACTGGGGTGTACAACTCCAAGATTGCCTGTCAGCCCCAGGTCCACAGTTCGGCCCAGGGAATCCCGAATCCTCTGGCTGACAGTCTCCATGACTGTGATCACTCTGCCCCGTTTAAGCTCACTGCAGGAAGTCCATGGTCCTGTGACCCAGGGCCCTGCTACTGGCTCCCACTGCCCAGCAGCATGGCCCCCTGAGCTCTGCACCCCTCCCTCAGTGTGCGCAACCCGGGCTCCTGGCTGCAGGCTGAGCCAGCCCTTAGTCACAGCCAGCTTCCCGGTGGCTGTTTCCTGTTAAGGAATCTGCAAAGCAATCTGACCTTGGGCTCTAGCAGTGATTTCTGACTGCTCTGCCCCAAGGTGGAGGGAACAGGAAAGGAAGGAAGGTAGAGAAGAGAGAAACTAGTCTTGTGGTGGCCTCAGAGCCTGGCTCAGAGCTTGAGGGTCATCACTCATTCCTCAGGTTCTGAAAATCCAGCCACCCACAGTGTGGGAGCTCCCAGGGAAGGAGACAGAGTTCTGAGTCGAGGCAGGAGGGCAGCGTGACTGTGAGGCCAGGCAGTGAGGGCTTCCCCGGGCATCCGTCCTCTCCCGTGCCCCACAGGTGGGGTCCCACCCCGATGCCTAGCCTTCCATGCCCCGCGCTGGCCAGCCTGCCCTCACACTTGGGCCCCGGCCTAGACTGTCCTTTCCTCCTGCCAGAAAGGCCTCTGCTGGGGGTTGGGGGCCTCTGAGCAGACGGAGGGAAGGCACCTACCGGATCCTTTCAGTCAGGATGCGGCCGGCATGCTGCAGACCTGTCAGGGCGATGTACATGCGGAGGATTTCGTTTGTCCCCTGTGGCAGGCAGTGCAGCAGTCAGGGGCTGCCCCATTGGCAGCGCAGCTGTGTGCTGGGCAGGCCGAGCCACAGCTCGCCCACACACCTGCATGGAGCAGGGCTGTGACGAGGGTCAAGGAATGTAGAGGGACAAGTGGGGGCTGAGCAGCCAGCTGTGGACCTCCCGCTGGGAACTCCCACTGAGACCACCCCACTGGGTGTCATTCCTTTCCCCAAACCCCGACTCCTGGCTCCTCTTTAAAATGGAAACCAACTGGTGAGAGATCCTGATGCCCGAGGCACAGCAAGTGCCAGACAGACATCCACTGGCTCTGGGCCGAGGCCAGCTTCCTCAGGGAAGCTGCACACAGCTCCTCACCACCCATGATTCTGCCCCAATGCTGAGAGGCCCGGTGGGCTTCTGCCCACTGCACACCAGAGGACCAGGCTGGCACCTGATCAGTAAAGAGAGGAAGGGGGCATGTGGAGGCCTCCTGGCAGAACCACCCCCAGCTCTGAGCACAATCCCCACACAGGAGCATCTGCCGCACCCCCAAGGCTCTGTATCCTTCTGAGCACGCCCTTAAAGGCTTCCCAAACACCTGCTGACCACCCCACCCAGCCACAGAGGAGCCACCTCCTCTTCCCTGGCTGAAGTTAAGGCCTTTGGAGAAGCAGTCCTGGGCCAGCAGGGCAGTGAAAGGCTCTGTCCTCTCAAGCTGGCCCTCACCCGTCCATCCACCAAAGGAGAGGAGGACATGTGGAGCAGGCTTGAGGACAAAAGTAGCCACAGAATCCTTCCACTGGGCAGCACAGCCCAGAAGCCAAGACCCAGCTGCCAGAGCCTGAGGGTGCCCCTGTGACCGCACCAGCTGCTTAGGCTCACCTGTGAGCCCTCCTCCATCTAGGGTCTGTCTCTTGCACACCCCATACCCATCATCAAATACTGTCCATCTTCTCGCCACAGGCTCAAGTCTATCCCCTCACTCCCACTGGGAGCGCCCTGGCCTCTGGTCTCGTCCCTGCAACCCACCCTTCCCAGAACACAAATACAGCCAAATCACTCCTGCTCAAAAACCCCATGGCTCGCAAAATTCCTCTGCTTGTCCTGCAGGGTCCTCCAGAGTCTGGCTACTTTTCTGGTCTTCCCATCCCGCGCCGCACCCCCTCCCCTCTCCTCCTTCATGACCTGCATGGCCCACCTAGCAGGACCGACTGCTGCTCCCAAAAAGACTTCCTCACTCTCTGCACTCCTGTACTGCTGGCAGTTATGTCCCTGCCCCTCGGCCCAAATCACCCTATCCTCACACAGATCAAAGTCTTTCCTGTCCCAGACGGCCAAGAGCACGTGCTTCACGAGACTCCAGCTCTCTCCAGGAGGACGCTCACCTCTTTGTCTTGCGTGTACTTGCGTGTCAGCGTCCTCCCGGGCCAGTCATGCCGTACAATCGGAACACACCATCCCAAAGTCGTCTCTGGGGCCCCAGCATCCCCATCCCCAACCCCTTCTGGCATACGCTAACTGAACTGACCCTTTAGACTTATGAATTCATGGAGGGCAGCAGTTAGAGGATGAGAAACATCCCGGGCTCAGATAGCCCCCAGAAATGACCTTGCTGAACTGCCTCAAGTTACTTAGAAGGAAAACAAGACCCAGAGGGTGTGCATTTGAAGCAGAGCCAGAGCTGGGACTGGAAGCTGGGTCTCCTACAAGACCGTGTATCCCACTACACCCAGCCATAAGCAAAGATGACTAGCAGCGGGTTACCAGGAGGCAGTGGGCCAGTGGAAAGGGTCCTCCAGAGTGGGACCCTGAGTGAGCTGCTTGGCCTCTCAGCCTCAATTTCTCCCTCTGCAAAATGGGCTCATGTAGGATTATGAAGAGGATCCAGGGAGGGAAACCATAAGCCATCCCCAGGCCACGGTGGGCCTCCGCTGGGCCCTCAGCAGCACTTCCTAGGACCAGGAGGGTGAGAGGTGAGGACGGGGACGCCAGCAGAGAGCAGCATGGCTGGCACAGGGCCACTCACCTCGAAGATGAGGAGGATGCGGCTGTCGCGCAGCATGCGTTCGTACGGGTAGTCCCTCATGTAGCCTGAGCCCCCGAGGATCTGCAGCGCCTCACTCACGCACTGCCAGGCGCCCTCGGAGCTGAACACCTGCCATGGGCCCAGGGCAAGATCAGACAGGGCGTTGCTGCCAAATCCGTCCTGAAAGGAGGGCCTATGCCTAGGAGCTTGTGGCTGGGATGGAGCAGCGGCTGGCTCTGAGCAGGAGCCCAGGCCTTGGGATGAGACTGCCCCAGGGAGAGACCTGCCAGGCTGCCACAGGCAAGGGCTTTGCCTTCCTCCACCACACTGCCTGGCGCCCCTGCCCGGCCTCTCACCCCTGTGGGCCTTCCTCCACCCCTCCTCCACACAAGGTCAATGCTTGTTCTTTGAATCCACTTAAGATCTCACCTTCTCCAGGAAGCCAACCCACTCCCAGGCAGCCCCCTTGGCCTATGACCCCCTGTCTGCACTGAGCAGACACCCAGACACCTGGCCCAGCATGACCATGACCCATCTCTGTCTGTCCACCCCACTGTCTTGGGGACAGAGACACTGTCACATCTGAAAGAGGGTTGGCTCAGACACCAGTTAATGTCTGTGGTTACTGCTGAAGGGTGATGAGAGGACGAGATGATAAAGGGGTGCAGTTGCACCCAGCACACAGGCCACACCTAAAGACCTGCTCAAACGCTGCACGGCATTCCCAGCCCTCAAGGCAGGTTTCCTGCCAACACCAGAACGTCCACCTCTCCAAGCTGTCACACCTCTCATCTTCTCTCTCAAGTGCTCCATTTCAGAGACCAGTTTAAAAACAATTGTAGGGAACCAAACCAAGGTTGCCATCTTTTTTATCATAGCTAAAAAATGACAGCCCCCGAAACAAAACAAAAGCAAGAGAAAGCTCTACTATCTACCTCAAACAAACACCTGATAGGAGGTTTTGATACCAAAAAGTGGAGAGGCTGTAAACTCAGAAAGAGACAGTCCTTCCCAAGAATGCCCAGCTGCTGTTTTATGCTGATAGGAGGTGATGATAATGGTCTATATTTTCTCCTTTTGCTATAGACCAGTGATCAACTGGTGGAAACTCAGCGCAAACCCCACCGGGGAAGTAACTGCATGGTCCTACAAGCCAACACTCAGCCGGGCCCTGTTCTTTGCTGCTGCGTCCTGGAGCTGCCCAGCCAAAACACTGCACTCAGAGAGTGTGCCATGAACACAGGGTTGGTGACAAACTGACCCATAAGCTACTGAGACAAGGAAAACAGCAGGTGACACTGTGGATCTGAAAGGAGCTTTTAAGTCTCCCTCCAGTGCCAGCTCTCCGGTTATGCTGGGATTACCTTCACCATTGCCGCCTCCATGGAGCAGTCAGGAAACCCCGGTCGGTCCAGCATCCCTGCAGTAAGGTAGGCCATACTTTCCATTACATAAGCCTTCTGAGCCATCAGTGCAAACTTCTCCTGGAGGGTTCAGGAAAAACACAGTCAAAAAGCAATCTGCAGGTGGCCAGTTAGCTCAGTTGGTCAGAGCGTGGTGTTATAACACCAAGGTTAAGGGTTTGGATCCTCCTACTGGCCAGCCACCAAAAAACCCCCCCAAAATAAAAAAACAAAAAAGCAATTGGCATGGGCTGAGAACTGAATCTGCTAACTAGCAAAGAAGGTAATTAAGTCAGAAGCCTCATTGCCCAAGAGAACCAAGCCCAGACTTTAATAAAAGGGACCTATGTCAATAAAGCTTTCCAAGTCTGCTTCCCAAATCACCACGAGTCTCCAGCAGACACCAAACAAGCCCACGTTTCATGTCCACACAGCAAAATCAACAAACACGGTACTCATAGCCACTAGTACCTGAATTAATCCAAATTCACTGAGATTTTTGTTGAACTGTCTCCTTGTGCAGGCATATTCAGCAGTCATTTCTGAAGAAGAGCAGAGTTGTTAAAAAGAACCAGATGTTTCTGGCTGCCCAAAAATGATGTCCTAAGGCTGTCATCATCACCCTTCAAACGTTCAGGCAGGAACTAGGAGAAATGTGTCTGCTGAGACCAAACGCCCTGAAAGACAGAGCCCCACTTTCCAGGCTTATGTGGCTCAGAGACAGGACTGTCCACTCCTCGTGGTGCCTGCATGTGGAGTTCAGTCAGATGTGGATCTGAATCCTGGTGGCCCAGGTCAAGTGCTTCACCTCCCTGAACACCACCACCCGCTTCACAGAGTCGCTATGAAGATGAAATCAGACAGAACGTGGAGGTGCTGAGCACAAAGCTGGGTGCACAGAGCACCCAGACAAAGGTGGGGGCAGGCCCACACCTGTCACAGGTGTCCATGACCAAAGCAGGAGCGGCAGCCTGGTTTGAAAATTCAGGCCCAGGGCTTCAAGATGAGTAGCTGTGAATTTGGGTTGAGCTCTGAAAGCCCTGTGACAGGGCCTCCCGCCCAGGCATTAGCATCCCCAGCCCTGGCTGCAGCCCATGATTTCCAAATGCTTAGAAGTCGACAGGCCCCCACGTGCACGTGTTTCTGCACTGTGGGATCTCATCAGGGGTCCTGCATCCTTTGGGGGCCAGCCTGACCCTAAGAGCCCCCGTGAAGCTCTTCCACGGAGGAGTCCTCCAGACGGGGAAGCAGAGGTCTTGCAAGGAGCACGGCAAAGTGAGAGGAGCCCTGAGCTTAGAGCCTGACAGGGTGAGTTTCAGGTCCAGGTGCAGGGCCTTGGGCAAATCCCTTGCCCTCTCTGAGCCTCAGTCTCCTCACCTAGAAAATGGAAAGAAGAACCCAAAACAAAGCCGTCGTGTGCCCACCCTACCCTGAACTCTGAGAGGCCAGGCCAGAGCCTGGTACCAAAGAGGGACTTCACCAAGCACTCGGGAGTGTGCTGTCCTTAGCACCCCCACTTCCCTGCCATCACTTCCAAACAGCTAAGGTGGTTATAGGGCCAAGTTCACTGGCAAAGGAAAAGTTACATTTCAGGTGTCCTAACAGAAAAGAGCAAAGGGAAGATTCAGAGGCCGAGGGATGAGTTCCAAACCCGACCCCACTCCTCACTCATAGTAGAGAGGCACCTACAAGACGGGGACCCTGTGAGGAGAACAGCTGATGTCTCTTTGGTGCGGGGCTCATGGCCTGATGTCCACTAAGCAGCTCTGTTCTCACTGGTCAGAGCTGCAACCCTTTTCTACCTCTGACAGAACGTCTGCTCCCCCCGCCCCCATCCTTTGTGTGCAGGTAAAACAGAGGAACGTTGAAATATAAAGCCTGATGCTGACCCTGAGCTGGACCGTCTGTCCAGGGGGCCTAGTGTGGCCTGGCCTGCCCTGGTGAAACAGCAGAGCATCCGGGCTGCAGTGGGGGTAGCGGGGGCAAGACTGCTGCGAAGGGCTCCGGTGCCCAACTCACCTACCGATCAATTTCTTGAGCATCCCAGCCACAGCGCTGCCCATGCTGAATCGCCCACTGTTGAGGATGTTCATGGCCACCTGCAGGGATGGGGAGAGCCCAGGGTGCTGAAGGATGCAGAGGCACAAACCACACAGCGCCAGTCTATGTTCTCCAGAGGCTTTCTCAAAAACAAAAGGCAAGTCTCTGGAAAATTCTGTGCCAGCATCCTGGTCAGGTTAGCCATCCTGCCTTCCTTTGGGCTGGGAGAAAGCACAGTCACCACACTTCAAAGCAAGGTGATTTGGTCACGGCAGCAGCTCCCACAAACATCCTTGCGGCCACCTCCCTGCACCCACAAAAAGCCACCGCGCACATCATTCCAAAGGACCATGCAATTCTCTTGGTCCTCAGGAGAAGGAAGTAGAAACGAAGATTTGTGGGGTACACGCTGCAAGCTACCTGCATTTTCCCAACAATGTTTCAGGGATAAAGAACTTGAGGTGCAGAGTGGAGAAGAGCCCCTTCCGAGAGCCCACACCGAGGGTCCACCTGCATCCAAGCCCACGCACTTGCCCCTGAACCAGCCCCTCAGGCTGAGAGGACCCCCGTGAGCTGGCCACATTCCTTTAGTAATGCCACGATGGCTCTGTCGGCTTCTCTATCTTCCCACTTAACACAGGGAGTGAGCAGCTTGAATGAGGGGCAGACACACACCCTGGTAGCCACAATGCACTAGTTTTCTAGATTCATGGACGCTTCCCCTGACAGGCCAGAAAGGGCTCAGAGACAAAGAGCCAGTTGGTCAGCAGCAGGTGGTCAGTGGTGTGACAGGGGCTGAAGGGACAGTGTGGGTCCAGGGGCAACTTGTGATGTGGGGAGAGCAGATTCTGGGCAGCAAAGCCTTTGCCCAGGACACACCGAGTTGGGTCTGCCAGGCCAGCCAGGGAGGAAGTCACCCCAGGCAGAGGATGGACATGTGCAAAGCCCTGGGGCTACCTAAAGGGCAGTTCTGACCCCAAGCCCTAGATAGCCCATCAGGAGTCTCCAAAGGCAGGGTGCAGGCCCGTGGGCAGCGAAGAAGGCTGTGAACTCTATACCTAAAAGCTCGACTTCAATCGTATTTTTACTAAATGCTTGATTGTGTGTGACTTGGATTAATAAAACATGCAACAGAATTTGAATTGATGATTGTTAAATAACCCAAATGGGAGAATCTCAGAGCAGACCCTGTGGTGAAACAGCAGGTCCTTGGGGCTTGGAGCGGCTGGAAACAACTGCTCCAGATGACTGGGAGGGGCCAGCGCTGATACCCGCTCTCATCTGAGACAGCTGGGAAACTCAGAGACAAGGTCCCTAGTGTTGGCCTAGCCCCCAGCACTGGTTGGGGAAGGGGGCTTGGTTAAGTCCTGCCACAGTGTGAGATTCAAATCCCACCTGTAGAAATGGGGTCCCTCCCTGCCTCCTCCCCAGGGCCTGAGGAGCAGTGAGGGCCCCATTCCCTCTAACCTCTCCAGCTCCAGACTTCCTGGGTCTTGGGACACTCAATGACACTGGCCTCTTTCGACCTGCCAGAGGACTGAATTCTCCTGCATTTATTCCCTCTCCCTCTTTCAAAAGCCAGCCCATAGTTTATGAATAAAACTCAGTTCACGGCCCCTTCATAGTTTGTTAACTTCATTTAAATAAAAAAAGGGTTTGGCACTAGGCTTATTACTCAAAGGATCAAAGACCGGATAGGTTTTGCCATATCTGAAGAGGGTCTTGTGCCCAAACATTAGTCCTCTCCTTAGCCCTGGGGCCTCTCCCCCAGCCTGCTCGGTACCTGTGTGGTGTGTCACCTTCTCTACCACAACATGGTTTCTTTCTCCAGTACCCACAACTACATTCCAGATCTTAGTTTTCCCAACAGCAACATTCAACTCCCTACCTGTCAGTCTCTCCATCTTAAGAGGTCTGACTTTTCATAACATCTTTTGACCACTCCAAAGGGAAAAGTCCTTACTTTCATCCTGCATCAGCCCACTCAGTTTTCACTGGGCCTCTCATCGTTGTGTGATCTCTGGGATCACTCCAGTGTATTAGACTTTTTAGTATCCAGGCTAACTGGCAAACAATCCCACTAGAACCAAAAAAAATAAAACAACTTTGGAAATCTATTTTCCTTTGCATGTTAAAACAACTATCATTTTTCACCCATCACAATGGCAAAAATTAAAAAAAAAAAAAAACAGTGTTGAGAAGGATAGGGAAAGAGGCATTCTCAGCCCTGCTGGAGGGCGCAGACGCTGGCCCAACTTCCCAACAGGCAACTCGGCAGCATGGATTAAGAACCAAATGGTCACACCCTCTGATCCAATAATCTTACCGGTGGTATTTAAACTCAGGAAATAGACAAGTGTGCAAGGATACGTACATGGATACATGCCATGCAACGTGGCTCTGAACAAGGAAGAAGGGAAGACATGTTAAATGCCCAGTACCAGTGATCTGATGACACTAAATACGGTACAAAGTACAAAGAAATACTGTGCCACACCAGACATCATTAATACGTATTTACTAGCACAAACAGATTGCCATGATTTACTGATGAGTGAAAAACGCAGGCTATAGGCTATAATAAACAACACACACAAAATATTTAAGTGGTGCATATTTAAAAGATCGAGAAAGATAAGCACCAAAAATGTGAACCCTGGCAACTCTCTTGGGATGGGCTTCAGGTGATTTAATTTTTTCCTCTGTCTACATTTTCCAATCTGTATATAACAGCTGGGTTACACACATAATAAACAAACTGTGAACAGACACAGCTTGCTATGTGTCTGCCCTTCCGCCCCTCCAGCCCTCTGTTCTACTTCCACTGAGCAGCCTCAGGTGCCAAGAGCTTTGGCCAATGTCTTTTCTGATTCTCTTAACACCCCAGGAGGGAAGGGAGAGATTACTCTGATCCCTGCTTCACAGCCAAGGGGGGTGGGGCTCCCCTGGGCGAAGATACTTGTAAATTAGGGCAGGGCAACAATAAAAGGAAGAATAGCCCAATTTAAAAATGGGCAAAGGATATGAAAAGATACTTCTTCAAAGAAGATATACAAACAGCCAATAAGCACATGGAAAGACACTGAACATAAGTCATTACAGAAATGCAGATTAAATCCACACAGTAAGATACCACTTCACACCCAGTAGGATGACTGTAATTTTAAAAATGGACAATAACAAGTGTTGTCAAGGATGTGGAGAAAATGGAACCTCACATGCTGCTGGTGGGAATATGAAACAGTGCAGCCATTGGCAGATTTTCTGAAAGTTAAACATGCGGTCGCCACATGACCCAGCAATTCTATGTATTTACCCAAGAACTGAGAATATTTGTCCATGCAAACCTTAAACATGAATGGTCATAGAAGCTTTACTGGTAACAGCCAAAAAGTGGAAACCACCCAAATGTCCATCAACTGACAGATGGATAAACAAAATGTGGTCTCTGCATACAATGGAATATTATTTGGCCATAAAAAGGAATGAAGTACTCTACATGCTACAACGCAGATGAACCCTGAAAATGTTAAGTACATGAAAGAAGACAGCCAAAAAAGATCTCACACTGTCTATGACTGCATTTATGTGAAATATTCAGAACAGGCGCATCCACAGAGACACAAAGTGAAACTGTGGCTGTGAGGGGACGGGGCCAGTGGGAACTGGAAGGTACAACATGTCTTTTTGGGGTGATGGAAATGTTCTGGAATTAGACAGCTAATAGCTGCACAACACAGTAAACAGACTAAAAACCACTGATGTGCACATTTTAAAATGGTGAATTTTACACTGTATGAATTATAGAGCAGGGACTCAAGGCCAGGGCTGTGCATTTGCAGAACCTGAGCTTCTTCCAGAGCCGACTGGCCCGCTTGCTTCCACCTGCTGGGGAGAGAACCTGTCTCTTATCAAGGCCTTGGAGATGAAGGAAGATTCCCAATCCTAACCAAAAACTCCCTCTTCTAGGAGTGAGCCAATTTCCCAACCAAGAACCTCGCACAGTCACCAGCCAAGCCCAGGCTGGTCTGCTACGTGCAGGGATGGGACAGAAAGCTGGGGCTAACCAGCCACACTGAAACTGCACACCACGCACAGGGGCTGCGGCTGGCAACTCACCTTAAACCCACCTCCAACTTCTCCAAGAACGTTCTCAATGGGCACCCTGGTGTTTTCAAAATGGACTTCACAAGCTGAAACAAATGACATTTAAGACCTTGTGTGACAAATGCAAACCACTCTACACTGATTCACTGGCATGCAACTCACTCATCCAACATGTGGTCAGACGGTTCAGAAAGACAAAGTTCCTATCTTTGTGGGGCTTGTACTTTGGTTAGGGAGACCAACTATAAACAAGATGAAACAATATTGTGGTCAGTGCTACAGATGACATAAATAGGGAACAGTGATGGAGAGAGATGGGTTAGAATGGACAGATAATATTTTTATTAAGGGCTAAGTCAGACTTTTTTTTTTTTTAAAGCAGCTGGCTGGTACAGGGATCTGAACCCTTGACCTTGATGTCATCAACACTGTGCTCTAACCACAACTGAGCTAACCAGCCAGTCTCTAAGTCAGACTTTTCTAATGTGACATTTGGTAGAAGTTTAAAGATGAGAAAGAGCCAGTCATATAAAGTGCCAAAGACAGAACAATCAAGGTAGATGTACCAGCATTTCCTACGGTCTCAGGGCAGATGGGATTATTGGTTCCAATTCTTAACTCTAACACAACCACACCCCTGGAGCACCTGCTGCCCATCCTGTCCCTGCTTGCGGATGCTGGGTATGACCATGTGACTTGCAGTGGCCAGTGGAATGCAGCTGGCCCTGAGGCCTTAAATTTGCTTATGGGGTCTGACTTGGCCCCCTGGTGCTTGTGATCTGCTACAAGGAGAATATGCCCCAGGATGGTAAAGAAAACACAGGGCAGACCCAAACCCCACCCACATCCTGGAGCAGGCTGCTCGGGCCCCCACGGACTGAGAGAAAACAAGATGCTTGCTGCTGTGAGCCTTAGCATGCTGGAGGAACAGAGATGAGGTCGGTGTGAATGAGATGCAGCCAGGGAGCAGTAAGAGTGGCACGGTGACAGCAGAGGCTGGGAAGGAACAGGGGCTTCTGTACCATATTTTCTGTAACAATGTGGTTTTGCATGTTATGTTACATAAATTCACAACTCCTGGCAATTTACAGTGGAGCAAGGAGAGGCTCAGGATAGAGATGGTCATGGCTCCAGAATAGCCAAGCCAGGTGTGGGTGACCTGGGTCTGCCGATCTTTCACTCTACTATTACAGCCATGCTCCAACAGCTTGAAAGCGATGAAATCACTGTCTCTCTGGCTGCTGGGTTGTATTGAAGGCTCGTAGCACATGGGCTGCAGGACCAGGCCCTCCTCCCAAAGGCTCCTGTTCCTTTACAGGCTGCTGGGCATGAGGAGGACCCTGCCTGCCTCTCTGGTCTTTGAGCTATTTGGCCCTCTCTCAAGGGGCTGCTGCACGACACCAGTGGGTACCCCCCACCCAGGCTTCAGTGTGGACCAGACCCCTGCAGTGATGCTTGGTGGTGGCCACCCAGCTCCATCCTTCCACCTCTCTCCCCATCAACCTGCCAAGCTCTTCAGCATCTTAAAGATACTGCGCATGCTCTGTGCCCTCACTGCACAGCAGAGTCGCAGTGGTGATACTAAGAGCAGCAGTTAATACTGCTGTGTTTTCACAAGGCGGGTTGTTATCCCCTTTCCTTCAGCTGAAGAAACTGAAGTGCAGAAAAGTAAACCAGCTCGTTCAAGGCCACACACTTCTAAGTGGTGGGGCTCAGGTTATAGCCTGGGCCCTTTGATCCCCTGGCCCAAGGAGTTGGCATGGCAAATGCCACCATCCAGAACGTGGGGTCCCCAAAGATGAGGTGGCACACAGAAGTCGGCCTGGAGGTGCCAACGGTGGCCTACAGTCCCAATATGGTCACTCTGAGATCTGAACCAGGAGACCTAAAAGGCAGAGCGTGTGGGGACTCATGGCAGCAGTGGGCAGGCTGAGGACAACATCTGACAGGACACCAGCCTCAAGTGAACTGAGCACCGACCAGGGACTACAGGTGGGCCTGGGCAGGTAGGTGGAGGTTCCGGGAAAGAAAGACATGGTGTTTTGTCACGGAATGTTCACCTAGGACACCCCACGACCCTCCCCTTCTTGGAGCCTCCCCACAAGGCTGAGCGTGCCAATGGTGTCCTCACCTTGAAATTACCAGCGCTCACTGCACTGAAAGGAGCACAGTCGCTGTCTGTGGAACTCATGAGTTAATTTCAAGGCACTCAACTGCATCACCACAGACGGGTCTTTTATGGCATTCTTAATTTGATTTTGCTTAAAAGTTTAAGTGCAATCAAAACTATATAAATTTCATTTTATCTTGATATTTGGATAGAGCAGAGGGTCTGATCGCACTCAACTGCATCACCACAGACGGGTCTTTTATGGCATTCTTAATTTGATTTTGCTTAAATGTTTAAGTGCAATCAAAACTATATAAATTTCATTTTATCTTGATATTTGGATAGAGCAGAGGGTCTGATCTCTCTCTCTCTCTCTCTCTCACACACACACACACACACGCTACTTACTGTTGGAGCCCCGAATGCCTAACTTATCTTCAGGTTTCCCATTAGTGACTCCACCAAAGTCTCTTTCTACTATGAATGCTGTGATTTTGTCTTTTACCGAGCCATCGGAATCAACAACCTCAGTCTTTGCAAACACGGTAAAAATATTGGCCAGTCCTCCATTGGTGATCCAGACCTGAGGAGAACAAGAAAGGACTTTGCAGAAAATCAAACTCCTAAGCGACACCCCTCAGCTCTATCTTTGCCCGTCAAACTTCAGGCCAGACATACAAAGTACTTGGTTCTGCAGGAGCCCAGTCTGCACCGAACAGAGGATGGGACTCAACCCAGTGTCCCCAGAGCAAGAATATTCCCAAGAGACACAGGGGGCTGGGCCCAGGGGGTGGAGGAGGAGACAGTCACCAGTGCCAGGATAGTACAGGCTTTATTGCCAGATGACTGGGTTTCTTCAAGAAAGAAGGGATTTATTTAATCATTTCACAAGATATGCATCTATCAAAACATCACATTGTACACGTACATTAAATATGTACACTATTTTCTTGGTCAGTTAAGAAATGAGAAATAAAAAAAAAAGAAGGGGGAGGGAGGAAAGGAAAGAGGAAGAGGAGAGGGAAAATTAAAGGGACTGCTCAACAGACTGCAGGGAACTTATCTGCATTTTCAATCAAGCAAAAAAACTGTTAAAAAGAAAGGCAGGAGACAACCAGAGGAATCTGCTGACCAGATAGTAAGAAACTAAGGCATTATCAACTCATTCCATGCAATCATGGTATCATGGCTTTGTTTGTGTGAAAAATAGTCCTGTCTTTTAGAGACAAGTGCTGAAACTATTGTGGACGCAGTCCAGAGGTGGTGGCGCCGATGGAAGGAACATGGCCGCTGTGAGCGAGTGACCGTTGACGCTGGGCGCCAGGCACAGGCAAGCTTCTGAATATGTCTGAAATTCTGGGTAACAAAAAAACCCTCAGAAACAAACACATAAAAGCAGCTCAAGGAGGTAGTTGGTACTACTTAAGGACACTGCCTGGGAGCTAGACACCTTGGTTCCAATCCTGGCTCTGCCACTGAAGGGATGCAGGACCCAGGCAAATCTCTGAACCTGAACAATTCTCTGAACCAGGCAAGTCTTTGAGCCTGTTTCTTCTTCTGAAAAAGAAGAGTGGCATCTACCCAGTGGGTGGAGAGAGATGACGTGTGCGCCCTTTACAACTCCTGGTGTGTGGAAAGCCTCCCTCAGGGGGCTGAAGGCTGGGCAGGGAGGGCATGGCCATACCTTGGAGCCACTGAGGACAAAGTGCTTCCCGTCTGCACTCGGCGTGGCTCTGGTCCGGATGGAGGCTGCATCACTCCCACTGCAGACACAGAAAGATGTGATCAAGGGAGAATAACACTGTGAACAAACAAGACTGGTTTGGGGGCCTGAAAATGGAGGTGTTTAATACTTCGATTCAGCGGTTGGCAAACTTCTTAAATAAAGGGTCAGATAGTAAATATATCCAGCTTTCCAAGCTACAGGATGTCTGAGTCACCTTGTAACTCTGCTGCTGAAACATGGAAGCAGTTGTAGACAATCTGTAAAGACATGGGTATGTTCCAATAAAATTTCATTTACAAAAAAGATCAGGGGCCGGATTTGGCTGACCCCTGCTTCAATGCAGCAGGTAAAAAAGTGGCCGTGAAAACAACCTGAGCATGGTTTAAGCATGGAAATGTGTATTCCAAATGGGCTCATCTGAACTGCTGTAGGGATTCGTTCGGGGCACCCTAGGAGAGATGACCGTTCCCAGGCTCCTGGACAATGGGAAGCAGGATGGAGCATGGTCCAAGTGACAGACCTGCTATAAAAAGTTCCAAGTTCTACCCTAGCCCTACTCCATCCTAGCTGTGTGACCTCAGGCTAATCACACAACCTCACCGAACCTTAGTTCCTAATCTGTACGTGGGGATAGTACCACCCACCCCACAAAAAAGGTGCTTTGAAGCCTGAGTGCATTCTTTTTTGTCAAGGTGTGTTATAAACCACAAAATTTATTTAATAGGGGCTGTCAGGTACATTATCTCATTTGTAAGTCTCACTGGAACAGAGAGATAAGGTCAAGGTAAGAGAACCTCCAAGAACAGCTGCTGAGTTGATTCTTTGGCAGATTTCAGGTAAGCTGAAAGATTACTAAGCTGAAATTTGAAAGACTTCAGGTAATAAAAGTCATCTACTCAACAAAAACAACAGCCCTGTCCTAGTGAACCTTCAAAAATGCCACCTGGCACGGGGGCAGACCTGGCTGGCTCCGTAAGGCAGAAGGCTGCAATGTGCTCTCCCGACGCCAGCCTGGGCAAGTACTTGGCCTTCTGCTCCTCACTGCCGGCCAAGATGATCCCCTAAACCAAACACACAGACCAATTTCAGCTGTGGGGGAAAAGAGAGTGTGAGATGCGCTTGTGCAATAGTCTCCTGCTGAGGAAGACATTTACTCCAGACAAGAGAAGACAGCACAAGCTCAGAGTGGGCAGCCTCAGGCAGTACATGGGAGCCAAGCTGCAGAGGGACCACCTTAGGGTACAAGTGCCAGGACAGTAGCCTGCAGAGCTTTGGAGTCAGAGCTGAGATTTTCATCACAGCTGCTCTGTTTCCTGGCCTGGTGGCCTAGAGCAAGGAATGTCCCTTGTCCGAGCCTCCATCTTGTCATCTATGGGCTGGGGACACTCCCACCCACTGGCAGGATGGTCTGGATGTGAAATGTGAAGACACAGGGGGCAAGAGCCACACCTTGCACAAAGAAGATGTGTATCAATGTCAGAGCCATCTGCCCCCTCCTCAGTCAGTGCCAAGGGGATAAGCCTGTCTTTACTAAATGACTGCAGTGAATGCATGTGCTCTCTGGGAGTGGTGCTAAGCATGGCGCTCACTCAGCTCTCTTTGATGTCTGTGTTGAGCAGAAATAAGCCAAGTATTGTCACTAAGAGCTGTGTGACTGTGGACCTACTCTAAGATGCTCCAAGCCCAGTGGGTGAAGAAGGCACGTGCACAAACAGCAGGGGACACGCTCGGGGCCAAGTGACACAGGAGCTCGGGAGGGAGGCTCACTTCCTGCCCGAGGCAAAGGCATCTGACCTGGGCCTTGAAGGATGAGTCAAAGGTGATGGGGATAGGAGGATTCGCAGGGAAGGAATAGCATGACCCCAGGGCCACTGCGTGTGTGGACCAAGTGGAGCCAGCGTGTGCAAGGACTGAGCGCTGTAGGTGTGGCCAGAGTGAGGGAACTGCAGGTGGGACTGCAAGTGCAGCCTGGGCTCGCTCTCTTCCAAGACCCTGAGATAGTGGGTCTGATTCACTTCTCGTAAAAGTGAGCAAACCTCCTGCTTCCATGCCACCGTGTGACTCCAGAAGACCTTCAGAAGGCACCAAACAGAAACAGGAAACACTTGACCTTGAGGCCAATAGCCTGGTGTGCTGCCAGGGTCACAGCGATTGACGCGTCCAGGCCGATGATCTCCCCTAGTCGTGCGTACATGGTGTTGGAGAGGCCCAGGCCGCCTAGGAGAGATGGACCAGCATTAACCCCAGTCCAGCCTCAGATTCCTCCCACTAAGGCAAACAGCCTCATTGTTTTTGTTTTCTTTTTTATTATAAAGTAACACTAGATCACCTTTTAAAAAAAGAAATCACAGTATAGAAAGGTACAAAGAAAACAAAAATCACCCATACTCTTATCAACCAGAGAGAGCATTTTTGGGTGCACCCTTTCAGACTTTTTCTAGGCATACAAGCATATGTAGATATATATTTTTAAGATAAAGATACCTATACACACATTGAATCATTTAGTATGTTGCGAATATCTCCTATGACAGATGTAGATCTCTATAAACTCAACAGCTATAGATTTTCCCATTGCCCAGTAGCTACTGGACTCTAGGACAGGGCTTCTCTGCCTTGGCACTCTTTAACATTTTGGGATGAATCATTCTCTGTGGTGGGGTCTGTCCTGTGCACTGTAGGATGTCTGGCAGCATCCTTGGCCTTTACCCACTACATGACAGTAGCAACCCCACCACTTTGACAACCAAAAATGTCTCCATTGTCAAAGGTTCCCTTGTGGGAATTGATGCTCTAGGAATAAAAAGACAAAAGGATTAAAAAACCAAAAATCCCACTGAACTTATGTATAGCTGAACAAAGAGCAGAGCCGGGCCCTGAACTCAGAGGTATAGGTGCACAGCCCGCCAGCAGAGGGCATCATTCACAGACACAGAAAGAAAAGGCATTCCTGCCTGGCCATGCAGTCCCCTGAGCTTGGTGTAGGGGCCTCAGGGAAGGCCAGGGCTCTGCACCAAGCACCCCCTGTTACCCCCTTTCTACACCCACTCTGACTCTGTTTCTACCAAAACACTTTTGCTTTTACTCCTTTCAAACACTGAGGTCAGTTTTGCCTGTTTAAAAAAAAAAAAAAAAAAAAAAACCCCCCCCCCCCCCCCCCCCAGTATCACTAACATCACGGGGGAGATGGCAATGACGTGAGGGCAGGGGACAGATGGACAGAGACTGCAGGTGGGGGAGGAGCTGCGAGCCAGAGGGAACTGTGCACTGCAGGCCTAAAAAAAAAAAAAAAAAAAAACCCCCCCCCCCCCCCCCCCCCAGTATCACTAACATCACGGGGGAGATGGCAATGACGTGAGGGCAGGGGACAGGTGGACAGAGACTGCAGGTGGGGGAGGAGCTGCGAGCCAGAGGGAACTGTGCACTGCAGGCCCTGGGTGGCAGGCTGGGCACTAGGGGAAGGAGGTGCAGCTTGATCAGCAGAGAGGCCCTGGTTTGCCAGCATGGGGGATTCCAAACAGTCTTCAGCATGCTCCAGACTGAGAAAATTTGGGCGGCATGAACCTAAGGTTAGTGTTGCCTTAATTTCCCAAGGAGGGTTTTTAAAAAAAGGCAACATGACCATTATCATCTCATGAAAGAGAGAGCATTTTCAAATCAGAGTAAGATATAAAGCCAAAATCAGGGACAGAGAGTTGAAGTCTCACACCAGCACCCCCACCACACACACCCCCTGAGCCGACTGCAAGAAATGCAAAAGCAGGAATGAGGCTGTACCTCCATTTCTCCCAGAAACTGCTCAGGGGAACGAGGACTTTCCATCAATCAAGAAGGGATTTTAAAAAAGTGATTTTAAAATGTTATTGAAGGGGAAACATATACTACTCATATTACCAACCTGGCTATGTCTAGCAGCTTTCTTCTGCTATTTCTGTTTTCTCCAAACATTTATTTATTCAACAAGCTGATGACAAACAGATCAGGCCATCCACTGCTCCGGGCCCCACCTGCCTGCTTTCTACACTGTGGCCCACATGTGACAGTGAGAGTGCCCTGCTGCCTGTCAGGTACAAGGAGGGCAAATCTCGGTCTCTCTACCACCTCACATGGGGGCTGCAGATGGCCATTTGTGTAAAGAAGCACAGGAGGCATAACTCCCCCATAGGGGCCTGTGTGGCCGCATCCCACTACTAGAGGTAGCAGCATCAAGAATTATTTCAGGTCTTCTGCAGAGATAGGGAAATTCTTACATGCTTAGAAATGTGGTGGGAGGTTATTTCATGGGATGGATGTTGAGAGATATCATTTAACAGCTTACAACACTGCAAGAAACACACATATAAAATGAGACTCCATCGCTTAAAATATGCCTCAGAATCAAGGAAATCAGGCATCACTAATTTGTCCTTAATTTTCACAGTTTGTCTCAGACTGGACCAGCTGCAGGCGGAACACCGGCAGGAACTCATTCTACAGACTTCAAGGCCACCCCCCTTTGCCAAGGGGATGGTAGGTCCAACTTTAGTCTCTGGAGACAAACCCGGCAGAGAGACAGAACACCAAGAGAAGCTCCTGGTTTCCATGGCTTGCTATGCAAAACCTAACTCATGGCATGGCTGGAAAAATGCCCAAAACACTGAATCTCCAAGAGACCAGCTCACAGCCACAAAATACAGCCAACCCTTAAAGCACTACCAATTGCCATCTCCCCTAAACCTCAAGACCCTGAGTTGATCAAACGTGCAGGCAACACCAGCAGAGGCTCAGAGGACATGCAGGTTAAGAGCTGTGGAGCCTAGAGTCACAATCAAATGTCAAAGTGCCCAAGAGTAAAATAATCAGCGTGCGTGTGTATATGTGCGCAGGCAACACCAGCAGAGGCTCAGAGGACATGCAGGTTAAGAGCTGTGGAGCCTAGAGTCAACAATCAAATGTCAAAGTGCCCAAGAGTAAAATAATCAGCGTGCGTGTGTATATGTGTATACATGACTGTCCAATCCCTGTGAAACATTTTCTACCCCCCCGCTCCCTTCCCCATCTTCTTGCCTGTCCCCATAATCTCTACAGAATTTATTTATTTATTGGTGGCTGGCCAGTAAGAAATCTCTACAGAATTTTTTTTTTATTTGGCAGCTGGCCAGTAAGGAGACCAGAACCCTTGACCTTGCTGTTATCAACACCATGCTCTAACCAAGTGAGCTAACTGGCTGGCCCTCTACAAAATTTAGATGACCAACTCTAGATTAGGCAAAAGAGGCAAGCTGTAGTGACTGGCCAACTCCAATGAGGCAGAATGACACTGGGATCCTGAGGAGGCCTTTCACTGGGAGCTAAATACATCACTGCAATGCTCAAAGAATTATGGGGGCTGTCCAAAGGACAAAGGACCCTGCCGGAAGGTTCCCACTGTCAAATCTCCCACCTCGGTGTGCCCTGTGCCCTCCAGCAGCCAGCCCACCTGCCTTATCCCTTTGTGTGAGGACAAGAAGCCAGACCTGGTAGGCCCTGAAGCCTGAGCTCACCCCATACTGTGGTCCTGCCAACATCAACTGCTCGCTGCTCTAGGAGCAGTTTCTTTGCCCAGGAGACTAAGGGCTTCCCAGGGAGATGACAGCATAGTTGATCTCTGTTGATATCCTCCCCTCAACTGCCCATAGGAACCCGGAGAGCACACACACAGTGCAGTGGTCCTTTTCCATTTCAGGAAAGACAGCTCTTCCTCCCACAGTTCCCTCAGTCAGTTCACACTCCCACCCCATCCCAAACCAGCCACCCCATATTTAGCCCACAATGGATGCCGTCATTCATTCCAGTGGTTTTTCAACTAAACCTTATATATACTGCATTTAAAGTTCACCCTTTTTATGCACAAATATAGAGTGCTTTCTTAAGAGCCAAACCAGGTGGGTGGTTGTTACCTCAACTTACCATATTCTTCTGGAACCTGCATACCAAAAAGCCCCAGGCTCTTCAACTTCTCTAAAGTTTCCTCTGGGATTTTTCCCTCCTGGTCAATTTTTCGAGAGTCCACTGTCAAGAAGAAATATTTTGATTAAACAAAATCTAAACTATGTTTGTATAATATAAGTAAACAGAAAAATTTTTGTATAGTATATAATCCCAGTGTCAGAAATTTTTCAACACTGAAAGTCTACTCATGGTCATTCAGCATTTGTTTGATTTTATGTAATCAGTCCAGCAAGAATTGTATTTTCAAAGAAACCAGTGCTGGGTGGTATTCTGTTTCCTCATCTGGGTACCAGGTACACACATGCTTGTTGTATAAAAAGGCAGCAGATTACACACTGATGAGGTATAAATTTTTCTGTAGGTTCACTAAACTTGATTTTTTAAATTACCAGTGCTTTCCAGAAAATGAAAGCGTATGCATGCAACTCCCAGCACTGCAATGACATGTCAGGCTAGATAGCCACCTCTAGGCGGCATCTGAGCCTAGATCTCTCTCACTTTCAGAAACCATGGCTTTCACCATAGCCCACAGGTTCTGATGACAACTGACACTATGTAACAGCAATTCATTCATTCGCGCCCCACACTCACATGTACTGGAGCAAGAGTCAATGATCACTGACGTCAGGACTGCAATTGTGCACTTCATATGCATCAAGTCAAAATGCTCTTCTGAAGTGCTGCAGAGTAAACGTCATCACTACGACAAACTGTTAAAATCACCGTAACCTGCACTTACGAATGTCTGCAAACACTTATGAATGTCTGTTTTGGGAACTAGGAATTCCCCAAATGCAGTCCAAACCCCTCATTTTAATCTGTTTACATCTTTATTGATGTAATTTGTGTTTCACAACCTGCACATATTTAAAGCGTGTAATTTGTTGAATTCTGACATGTGTTTATCCATGAAAATATCATGACAATCAGTAAGAAAACATTTCCTTTTCTGCCAAAGGTCTCTTGGAGCCCCTAAGTGATCAATCTTTCTATCCACCTCTATCTCTGGGCACCCACAAACCTCCTTTTTATTTAATTTTTTTTAAAAAGATGACCGGTAACGGGATCTTAACCCTTGACTTGGTGTTGTCAGCATCACACTCTCCCAAGAGAGCTAACCGGCCATCCCTATATAGGGATCCGAACCCTTGGCCTTGGTGCCATCAGCACCACACTCTCGCAAGTGAGCCATGGACTGGCCCTAAGTCTCCTTTGTATCTATAGATTAGTTTGTATTTTTAAGTTTTATATAAATGTATTCATGCAGCATGTAGATTTTGGTCTGGCTTCTTTCACCCAGCATGATTTCCAGATTCATCTGTGTCGTTGCACGTATTAAACTCTTCATGAATTTCTGTTGTTCAATATTCTGTCGTATGGGGGCACAAATCTTTATCCAAATTCAATAAATAATATAAACACAGAGTCAAGAAGCTCAAAGAACTCCAAGCAAAAGAAATTTGCAGAAAACTATACTGCATGATAATCAATTTCCCTGAAACCACTTAAGAGCAGCCAGAGATGAAAGAAACACTGTGTGCCGAGGAACAAAGATAAAAAGGCAGCAGACGTCTTGTCACAAACAATGCAAAGTCAGGAGAGAGGAGCAGCCCATTGAAGGGCTGAAAGGAAGATATTGTCCACACAGAATCTTTTTGACGAAATGGACTTTCTCAGACAAGCAGACGGTGGGAATGTTCATCCCCTGTAGAGCTGCACGGCAGCAAATGTGGAATAAGTCTTTCCCACAGACCAGGGATGGCACAAAAAGGAAACCTGGTTCTAACCAAAGAGCGTGGAAATCGTTAATGTCAGCAAGTAAATGGGTGACCGCAAAATCATTGTTCCTGTTTCTACTGTGACTAAATGATAAATCAACAGTCTAAAGAAAAATAATTGCATGATGAGCAAGTTCTGGAAACATCGGTGATGGCCACACAACACACTGAATGGACTCGATGCCATGAATTGTACACTTACCAGGATTATAATGGTAAGTTTTATGTTATGCATATTTTACTACATTAAAGAAAAGAAAAATAACAAGGTACAGCAGGATTTATAATAAATGTAGAAATAAGATAGTACGAAACAGAAGCACACAGGACAGGAAAACAAAAACATTGTAGGTTCTTATCCTATACATGACATGATATAATATTACCTGAAGACAGACTTTGATAAGACATATATTGTAAACTCTAAAACAGCCACTTAAAAACAAAAGAGGTACAACTAATAAGCCAACAAATGAGATAAAATGGAATAATAAAAAATATTCCATTAATATAAAAGAAGGGAAAAAAAGAGAAAAAAGGGAATAAAGGATAGGACAAATAAAACAGCTAGAGGATAGATTTAAACCCAACTAAATCAACAATAATATATATATATATTTTTTTGTCTTTTTCCGTGTCCGGCAATGGATCACAACCCTCAGTGTTGCCCCCGCACCGGACTGGGGACCGGCAACGGAATCGCAACCCTCGGCGTTGCTCCCGCGCCTCGCTCAGCCAGTGAGCGGGAACCGGTCTGCATGTGGGATCCAAACCCTCGGGCGGGAGCGCCGCCGCGCTTCCCAAG
>NW_007726307.1:17779-25778 GCF_000696425.1 Galeopterus variegatus | reverse complement strand
CGGGAGCGCCGCCGCGCTTCCCAAGCGGCGCACTATCCAGTGCGCCACCGGGCCGGCCCAACAACAATAATATTAAAATAATCATATATTGATAATTAATTAAAAGGCACAGATGGTGAGAATGTATTTAAAAAAAAACATTCAATTACAAGAAACCCAGTTTGTTTTATTTTATACTTTTTATTTTGAAATAATCTTAGATTTAAAGAAAAGCTGC
This sequence comes from Galeopterus variegatus, assembly GCF_000696425.1. Lineage (NCBI taxonomy): Eukaryota > Metazoa > Chordata > Mammalia > Dermoptera > Cynocephalidae > Galeopterus > Galeopterus variegatus. The sequence goes on along the minus strand of NW_007726307.1, from coordinate 25,561 downwards.
AAAAATAGTATAAAATTCTTATAAACCCTTCACCTAAGAGAACATTATAGAACCATGGTAAGATTGCCAAAATTAGGAAATTGACATTCATACAATATTACTAACTAAATTACAGAATTTGACTGAATTTCACCTGTTAGTCCATTAATGTCCTTCTGCTGTTCCAGGATCCAATCCAGGGCCCCACATTACATTTAGCTATCACGTCTCCATCTCCTCCACCCTGTGACTGTTCTTCAGCCCCTTCTTGTCTTTGATGAACTTGGTCCTTTCAGAGCTCTGGTCAGCTACTTTGCAGAATGTCTCTCAATGCTGGCTCTCTGATGTTCTCTCATGTTGAGATTGAGGTTTTGCATTTTTGGCAAGAATATCACAGAGGTAACAAGCATCACATCAGGAGGTGCACAATGTCAGTAAGCCTGATTACTGGTGATGCCATCCTTGGATCACTTGTTTATGGTGGCGTTTGCCAGGACTCTCCACATAAAGTTACTATTTTCACCTTTGTAATTAATAAATATCATAGGAGAGCTACTCTAAGACTACCTAAATAACGCTTTTTCCTCAGACTTTCACCCACTGATTTTAGCATCCATTAGTGTAATTTTCTTGCAACAAATTCTACTGTAGTGTTTACTTAGTGGTAATTTTGTATTTCTATAATTCCATCTATATTAAGTGGGAGAGAAATCCACTTTGAATATAAATAAAAGCACAAATTTAGTCAAAAGAGAATAAAAAACATGTTTCATTCTAACACTAATCAAAATATGCATATAGCAGGAGTGGCAATATTAATATCAGGCAAAGTAGATTTCTGAGCAAAGACTACATTATCAGGGATAAAGAAGGTTATTTCATAATGAGAAAGGGGTAGATTCACCATTAGCATGTAACAATCCTGAACATTTGTGCCCCTAATAACAAGCTTCAAAATACATGAAGAAAAAACTGATAGAAATGAAAAGGAAAAATAAATATACAACTATGCTTGGAGAATTTCAATGTCCCTCTCTCAGTAATTGACAGAAAAAGTAGACAGAAAATTTGTAAGGATACAGAAGATTTGAACCACACTATCAATTTCTCCTAACTGACATTTGCAGAATGCTACACCAAACAACAAGAGAATATTCATCGGTTTCAAGTGCACATGGAAAACATTTTCAAGGGCCGGCCCGTGGCTCACTTGGGAGAGTGTGGTGCTGATAACACCAAGGCCAAGGGTTCGGATCCCTATATACGGATGGCCGGTTAGCTCACTTGGGAGAGCATGGTGCTGACAACACCAAGTCAAGGGTTAAGATCCCCTTACCAGTCATCTTTCAAAAAAAACAAAGAAAACATTTTCAAAGATATGCCAGGGTCTGAGCCACAAAACAAATCTGAATAAACTGAAAAGGATTCAAATAAAGAACACTCTTATACAAAGAGTGTTCTCTAACCACGATGGGATTCTTTCAGAAATTGACATGGGATGTCACTACAGATCCTACAGACTTTAAAAGGATAAGGAAATAATAAGGGAAGATTATAAACAACTTTAAGAAAATAAATTCAAGGACTTTGATAAGATGGACACATTCCTCGAAAGATAAGAACTATCAAAGTTTACCTAAGATGAAATAGGTAACCTGAACAGCTCTATATCCATCAAAGAAATTGAACTGCAATCATGTGCTGCAAAATGACCTGCACACATGATGATGACAGTCCCATTAAGATTACAATGGAGCTGAAAAGTTTCTATTTCCTTGTGATGTCGTAGCCACTGTTATGTCATAGCGCAAGGCGTTACTCACATAGGAGTAATAGGCTACACCATACAGCCCAGGTGTGTAGTAGGCTAAACCACATAGGTTTGTATAAGTACACTCTATAATGTTTACACAACAATGAAATTGCCTAATGACATGCTTTTCGGAACACTAAGCAATACATGACTGTAGTTAAAACCTTCTTGCTACAAAACCTCCAGACTTAAATGCCTTCACTGGTGAAATTTACCAAACATTTAAGGAAAAAATAGTACCAATTTTACACAAAGTCTTAAAGAAACTTGAAGAAGGAGAAATACTTCCCAACTCATACTATAAGGCCAGCATTATTGATTTAAACAAAAAAAGAAAAATAACACAGAAAATTAAACTACAGACCAATATACCTCAGGAACACAGATACAAAAATTCTTAAAATTTTAACAAATCAAATCCAATAACATAAAAAAGGATAACACATCATGACCAAGTGGGAATTATCATGGGAATGTAAGGGTGGTTCAGCACTGGAAAACCAACCAATGTAATATACCATGTTAACAGACTAGAGAAACAGGTAATCCTCAACAGATGCAGAAAAAGCATTAGACAAAATTCAACACCATTTGTGATGAAAACTCTCAGCAAACTAGAAGTAAAAGGGAAATTCCTCAACCTGATAAAGGGCACCTACAAAAAAAAGACTGAATCTTCTCCCTAAGATAAGAAATGAGGAGGGCTGGCCAGTTAGCTCAGCTGGTTAGAGGGTGGTGTTGAGAACACCAAGGTCCAGGATGTGAGTCCCTGTACCAGTCAACTGTAAAAAAAAAAAGGAATGAGGACAGGAAACCTGCTCTTACTACTGCTACTCAACAATTTAACATCATACTGGAGGGTTTAGCCAGGGCAATAAAGCAAAGAAAAGAAAGGAAAACCAGACTGAAAGGAAGGAAAAAAACTGTGCCTGTCACTGACAATGTGACTGTCTATGTGTAACACCCCTCAGGATATACAAAAAAAAAGCTCCTAGGACTAATATATGAGTTTAATTAGGTTGCAGGATACGAGACCTATCTACAAACTCAATTGTATTCACTGAGGACATAAAGAGGGCAACTGAACACATGAAAGTGTGTTCAACATCATTAGCCATTAGGGAAATTACCACAATGAGATATCCCTGCACAGCTGCCAGAATGGCTAGAATAAAAAGTGACAACATCGAATTCTGGCATAACGGCAGAGAAACTAGTGGGAATGTAAAATGACACTGAACTTTGAAAACAGTCTGGCAGTTTCTTAAAAAACTAAACACGCAACTGTCATATGACCTAGCAAGTGCCATTCTGGACATTTACCCAGAGAAATGAAAACACAGTAAAGGGACATGAAAAGCAACTACATTGTATACTGATAATTTTTAAAAATTAAAAAAAGAAGAAAAGAAGTGAAAACACAGGTTCATGCAAAAACCTGTACATGAATGTTTTTATTTATTTATTTATTTATTTATTTTTATTTTTATTTTTTTTTAAAGATGACCAGTAAGGGGATCTTAACCCTTGACTTGGTGTTGTCAGCACCACGCTCAGCCAGTGATCGAACCGGCCATCCCTATATGGGATCCGAACCCGTGGCCTTGGTGTTGTCAGCACCGCTCTCTCCCGAGTGAGCCATGGGCCGGCCCTACATGAATGTTTTTAAACAGCAGTTTTATTCACAAGAGTCTCCAAACTGGAAACAACTCAGATACACTTCAGCGCATGATCAGTCAACAAACTGGAACACCTGCACCACAGAAAACTACTGGGCATTAAGAAGGAACAAGCTATTGAGACATGCAGCAACTCATACAGAGAATTACAGAGTGAGAAGAGGCAACCCAATTTATCCGTGGTTCCTTAAGATGACATTCTGAAAATGACAAAAGTGTAAAAATTGAGAACAAATTAGTGATTGCCAGGAGTTGGGGAGGAGGGCAAGAGGTAGTTCTGACTATAAAAGGACAGCATCAGGGATCCTATGGTGTGACTATTTTGTATCTTGCCTGTGGTGGTTATCACGAGTCTACTCATGATATAACTGTGTAAGTACCTACATGTATGTACATACACCCCCACATCACCCCACTACATGTAAAAACTGGTTGTTTTTCAGGTACCAGGTGCAGTACTCCCTTGAGAATTTCTTGTAAGGCTGGTGGTGTGGTGCTGAACTCCTGCAATTTTTGTTTGTCTGGGAAATATACAATTTGTCCTTCATTTCGGAAGGACGGCCTTACTGGGTAATGTATTCTTGGCTGGCAATTTTTGTCTTTTAGTAATTTGAATATATCATCCTATTCTCTTCTGGCTTTTAGGGTTTCTGATGAAGTTTTTTTTTTTTTAAAGATGACCGGTAAGGGGATCTCAACCCTTGGCTTGATGTTGTCAGCACCATGCTCACCCAGTGAGCTAACTGGCCATCCTATATAGGATCTGAACCCGTGGCCTTGGTGTTATCAGCACCGAACTCTCCCCAGTGAGCCATGGGCTGGCCCGTGAAAAGTCTGCTGTTAGTCTGGTAGGGGCTCCCTTACAGGTGATTTGATGTTTTTCTCTTGCAGCTTTTAAGATTTTCTCTTTGTCTTTGAATTTGCCAATTTGACTATAACACATCTTAGAGAGGACCTTTTTGGATTGAATTTCTTTGGGGATCTTTGAGCTTGCTGGATCTGACGATCTGTATCTTTCCCTATACCTGGGAAGTTTTCTGCTATTATTTCATTGAATATGTTTTCAGCAAAACTGCAGGATAAAAATCAACATGCAAAAATAAGTAGCATTTTTATACTCCAGCAATGAACTAGCAGAAAAAGAAATCAAGAAAGCTAGCCCATTTACAATAGTCACCAAAAAAATAAAATACCTAGGAATAAAGTTAACCAAGGATGTGAAAAATCTCAACGATGAGAACTACAAATCACCGTTTGGAGAAATTAAAGAGGACACAAGAAGATGGAAAGATATCCCATGCTCTTGGAAGAATTAACATTGTGAAAATATCCATACTACCCAAAGTGATCTACTGATTCAATGCAATCCCCATCAAAATACCAATGACATTCTGCACAGAAATGGAAAAAACAATCCTAGCATTCATATGGAACAACAAAAGACCCTGAATAGTCAAAGTAATCCTGAGCAAAAAAAATAAAGCTGGAAGCATAACGTTATCTAACTTTAGAGAACCCAGAAATCAGCCCATACACCTACAGCCATCTGATTTTTGACAAAGGCACTAAGACTACACACTGGGGAAGAGACTGCCTCTTCAATAAATGGTGCTGGGAAAATTGGACATACATATGTAGATGAATGAAACTAGACCTGTACCTCTCGCCATATAACAAAATCAAGTCAAAATGGATTAAAGAATTAAATATACATCCTGAAACTATAAAACTCCTAAAAGAAAACATAGGGGAAACACTTCAGGAAGTAGGATTGGGCCTAGACTTTATGAATACGACCCCAAAAGCATAGGAAACCAAAGGAAAAATAAACAAATGAGATTATATGAAACTAAAAAGCTCCTGCAGAGCAAAAGAAACAATTAACAAAGCAAAAAGACAACCAACAGAGTGGGAGAAAATATTTGCAAAATATGCATCTGACAAAGGATTAATATCCAGAATACATAAGGAACTCAAACAATTTAAAAGCAAGCAAGAAACAAGTAACCTGATTTAAAAATTGGCAAAGGAGCTGAACAGGCATTTCTTGAAGGAAGATATACAAATGGCTAACAAACACATGAAAAATGCTCAACATCACTCAGCATCAGGGAAATGGAAATCAAAACCACATTGACACATCATCTCACTCCAGTTAGGCTGGCTAATATCCAAAAGACTGAGAATAATAAATGCTGGCGAGGATGTAGAGAAAAAGGAACTCTCCTACACTGTTGGTGGGACTGCAAAATGGTGCAGCCTTAGGGCCAATCCGTGGCTCACTTGGGAGAGTGTGGTGCTGATAACACAAAGGCCACAGGTTCGGATCCTATATAGGGATGGCCGGTTCTCTCACTTGGGATAGTGTGATGCTGACAACACCAAGTCAAGGATTAAGATCCCCTTACCGGTCATCTTTAAAAAAAAAAAAAAAAAAATGGTGCAGCCTTTATGGAAAATAGTATGGAGGTTCCTCAAACAACTACAGATAAAACTGCTATATGACCCAGTTATCCCACTGCTGGGTATATAACCAAAGGAATGGAAGTCGTCATGTCAAAGGAATACCTTCACTCCTGTGTTTACTGCAGCACTATTTACAATAGCCAAGAGCTGGAACCAGCCTAAATGCCCATCATCGGACGAGTGGATAAGGAAAATGTGGTATATATACACAATGGAATATTAGTCAGCTATAAAAAAGGGTGAAATATTGCCTTTCACAGCAACACGGATGAACTTAGAGAAAATCATACTAAGTAAAATAAGCCAGGCACAGAAAGAGAAATACCATATGTTCTCACTCATAAGTGGGAGCTAAAATAATAAACATATAAATAAAAGAAAGAAAAATACAACATTCTCAATAATACACTGATCTCTCAAAAGGACAACTGAGGTTACTAGAAGCAGGAAGGGAGGGGAGAAGAAGGAATGGGTAAAGGGCCATGAATAGCAGTGATAGTGTATATTAGTGGATATAATAATTATTCTGATGTGAGCATCACATATTGCACATGAGTATTGATATTCAACTCTGTACCCCACAGGAATGTACAATCAAGTTTGTTACAATAAAAATAAATAACAAGTTGAAAAAAAAAAAAAAACTAACCAAAAGGATAGCCATAACAGATCTCTTGATTTACCTTCCAAACCTGTTTCTTTTTTTTTTTTTTCCTTTTTGTCTTTTTTCGTGACCGGCAACGGGATCGCAACCCTTGGTGTCGCACCCGCGCCACACTCAACCAGTGAGCGGAGTGGTCTCTATATGGGATCCAAACCCTCGGCGGGAGCGCCGCCATGCTCCCAAGTGCCACACTCTACCGAGTGTGCCACCGGGCCGACCCCCAAACCTGTTTCAACGCTATCATTCCCATCTTAATAAATGAAAGCACTGAGACTTACAGTCAAGATGGCGGAATAGACGGTCCTTAGCATCACTCTCTCCCACAAATCAAACGATTTAAACTATAAAAACATAACATCAAGTGCATATGGAACAGGGAGACGTCCAGCGGGGGAGGCAGAAGCTCCGCGGAGACCACATGCCCTGCGGAGCTGCCGTCGCACGATCTGGCAGATAGGCTTCACTGCTGCCACCCCGCTCCATTCCCATCCCAGCCCAGTGCACACAGAGTGGGGAGATTTCCGGCAGGGGAGGTGGAGGCTCTGCAGAAACCACACACCCTGTGGGGCCACCACTGCGTGATCCAGCAGGTAGGCTTCACTGCAGGCACCCGGCTCCATTCCCAGCCTGGCCTCGTGCGCTCGGAGCAGGGAGATGTCCAGCAGGGGAGGTGGGAACTCCACAGGGACCACACTGCTGCCGCACGATCCAGCAGCCCGGCCCAATGCGTACAGAGCACAGAGACGTCCAGCAAGGGAGACAGAAGCTCCATGGAGTCCACACACCCTGTGGGGGGGCCACCGCCACATGATCCAGCAGCAGGTAGGGTTCACTGCCGTCACCCGGCTCCATCCCAAGACCGGCCTAGCGTGCACGGAGCAGGGAGACATCCAGCAGGGGAAGGGGAAGCTCTGCAGAGACAACACGTTCTACAGTGCCTCTGCGCATCCCAGCAGCCCGGCCCAGAGTGCACGGCCCAATGCGTACGGAGCACAGAGACATCCAGCACGGGAGGTGGAAGCTCAGCAGAGACCACACACCCTGTGGTACCGCCCCGTGATCCAGCAGCCCGGCAGAGTCCAGGCTGACCAGAGAGGTGGCTCCCCAGAGAGGCCCAAGACCACAGGCAACCACACACGCAAGGCACTAGTGGCCAACTGAGCAGTCACTGAGGTAGCCAT